>NC_133880.1:11375476-11411455 GCF_044706935.1 Curcuma longa | reverse complement strand
TAACAAGCCTAGTGGGGTCGAAGTTCTAACAACAACAGTTGCTCGCTGGAACAGTAGTCTAGGGCAGCAGAAGGGGCTATCGGCGGCTAGAACAGCTATTGTTCGGCGCTGAAGAGGGGTGTCGTTGGCTATGACCAACGACTGTTGCACTTCAAAGGCTGGTGATTGGCTAACACAGGAAGGACTGGCCGAAGGATAGGTCTCTCATGGTGCTAGACGACAACAGCAAGTCCACCGACAATGTTGGACGGCAGCGGCATAAGGAGGATAGGGAGAGAAGAGGGGATCAAAATCTAACTCTTAGGTTTTTAATCCCAAAATAGAAATCTTATTTTTCTCTTCTAACTGTATCTATTTATAAATCTCCTAACCCGTATCCACTAACCCAAAATCCAAATCCTTCACCTTAAATTTGGTTCAAGACCAAACCATATTAGTTCAAAACTAAACCACCTTAGTTTAATAACCAAACTATCTTTTAATTAAAATCAAATTAATTTGGTTTGTAATTAAACCAAAGAGATTCATCTTCAAAAAATATGCCCATCTGCACTTCCATTCCAATAAAAAATCTTTCATATTTACCCTTCGTCTATCCAATTAGACTCAGTTTCTCTCGATTTGATAATTCAATTCTCAAATTCATTTTATGTCTTTTGGATAAATTCATAGTGCATGTAACTTTATAGGTTTTCGATTTATGTTGGGCGTCCATAATTAACCATCAATTATGGATGATCATGAGTTACACCTAGCAGTACATAATGATCCCCAACTAACCAAAAAATTATAGTTGATTACAGAATCACTTCTGAACCTTTCAACAGCTATAATTATTCGTGCGTCTATTCCTTTCACATATCTTATACCTGCTTAGTTCAGAATATGGTCTATGTATCAATTTCCACTAGACTGATTATGTCACACCACACCAAGCCCAAGTAGTAGTTCTTTGTTCTACGAATTCAAATTACTCAAACAACTGTCCAAGAGAATCATCCTCTTGATGTGTTTCTACTTTAGCCCAAGATTAACAAGTAATAATCCTGACAAGTGGACATAGAGTATACATTTCCTAATAAAAGGAGTGGTGATTCATTTGTGAGCTACTCAATCACCTTCAGACACTTCGACTTGTACCCAATCATCCCGAGGTCACACCTCCAAAGAGATATTTGTTTAAAATATCAAAGTATAAATCTCCATGACTAAGATAACTTGAATATCTCAAGTTGAAGAAAATTTAAACTCGAGCTGTAATGAGATCTTCATATAGACAAGTACAGAATCACATAAAGTCTCATAGCAGGTCACATCCAATGAACTAAGTATCCTTAATCAGTATCCATATGTTAACTCTCAACGTTCTAATATTTTTCAGCCAATTATGATCGACTGCGTGGTTAAATTAATGAGCCTAATATATGTTAGTCTCACAGAAATAATGATATATATATAGTTTCATTAATTCATCGACTAAGAAATATTTTAATATGTACATAATTACACATATAGAGATATCCATTAATTGTGATCCAATCACAATTACTCTCGTGCTATGCACTGTATTGTGAAATCCATTAATTGAGTTTATGATCTAATCAGATACATAAAGAGTGTACACTCAAATAATAATTTTATTTATCTAATAAATATTATATTATATAAGATGATTGTCTTAGAATACATCTCAAATATAATATACTCCCACTTGATATAACGTCAATCGCCTTGAATCTAATACCACAAGCCTCTACATGACTCTTAGACTTATTTTAAAGTAGATGTTTAATCAAAAGACGATTTGCTAGATTTCTTTCAGTGAGAATTTTTTTAGATTTCATTCCTACTAATAATCTCCCTAATCAAGTAATAGTGGCGAAGCATATGTTTAGATCGTTGATGAGACCTAGGTTCCTTTACCTGAACAATGACCCCATTATTATCATAGTAAATTGATAATGTTTCAACAATACTCGAAACCACACCAAGTTCAGTGACGAACTTCTTATAATCCAAACTCATTCTTTTGCTGCTTTAGAAGTTGCAATGTATTCTGCCTCAGTGATAGAATCAATAATGATTTCTTGTTTGAAACTTTTCTAACTTATTGCGTCTCCATTTAAGTAAATATGTATCTAGACTCGGACTTGGAATCATCTTTGTCAGTCTGGAAACTGATATTAGTATATTCATATATAATCATATCACCCCCTCCATATACCAACAAATCCTTAGTTCTTCTTAAGTATTTAAGGATTGCCTTGATAGCCACCCAATTATTTGTGTCCGGATCCAACTGGTATATGCTAATGACACTTAGCGTATGATACATTGGGCTTAATTAGTACATAACATAGCATATATGATTAATTCTATAGTTGATGCATATGAGATCTGACTCATATGAATCCTCTCGTCTTGTATGCTCGAGCACATAAACTTCAAAAGGTAAATCTCATGTCTCATGGGAATAAAATATTATTTCTTGAATTCTTCCATGTTAAATCGTTTTAGTACTTTATCGATATATGTAGACTATAAAAGATCAAACAACTTTTTCGATCTATCTCTATAAATCTTAATCTCAATGATATAGGTTGTTTCTCCCATATCTTTTATGGAGAATATTTTTGGCAATTAAACTTTAACAGACTATAGAACAAATTAAACATGTCATTTCCTATAAGTAATATGTCATCAATATATAATACTAGGAATATGACCACACTCCCACTAACCTTCATATACATGTAGAGTTCATTTGGATGCTTGCTTCAGTCTATAAATGGACCATTGAAGCTTTTATACTCTATTTTTATCAACAGAAGTGAAGCACTCAGATTATATCATACACACATTCTCATATAAACTTTCGTTAAGGAAAGTTATTTTCACATCTATTTGTCATATCTCACAATCATAATGAGTTGTTATGGTCAGGAGGATCCGAATGGATTTAAGTAGTCACCAATAAAAATGTCTCGTCATAGTCAATACTATATCATTACAAAAAAAAAAAGACAATTTTGCGACGAAAATTAGGGACGAATTATTTTTGTCGTAAATTTACAACGAACTTTGCGACGAAAAACGGATTCGTCGCCATTTTCCAACAAATTTGGCGACGAAAAAAATGTTTGCTACTCATTTTCCAACAAATAAAATTCGTCGAAAAAGTCGTTGCAAAATAAATTTTTATCACAAAATTTATTGCAGATTTGCGACATCGCCAATTTTGCGACGAAACAGGGTTTCATCCCCAATTTGACGACGAATTTAGCGACGAAACCTATTTCATCGCTAAATTTAAGATATAAACCCTAATCTAGGCCGATAACCGTGTAAATTTGGTGAAATTTTATGATGAAACGAGATTTCATCGCATAATTGGCAACGAAACCCTGTTTTGTCATAAATTCTGCAACGAATTTATATTTCATCACAGAATTGGCAACGAAATAGGGTTTCGTCGCCAATTCTGCGATGAATTTAGCGATGAAACCTCATTTCATCACAAAATTTAACATATAAGCCCTAATCTGGTCTGATAACCGCGTATTCACCAAAATTTGGCAAAATTTTATGATGAAAAGGGTTTCATCGCAAAATTCATTGCAAAATTGGCGATGAAATCCTGTTTCATTGCCAAAATTGGCACTTAACCACTGAATCTGCCCTATACCCGCTTACCCAATCTAGGGTTTTCTCCTCTCTCGTGCGATTTGCTCACGCCGCCATCCAAAATAGTCAGAAAAAGCTCTATTTTGACCGGATTTCTTCAACAAAGGCAACTTCCAAGCTAGGTACGCCACTACAAAAAAAAATACTGTTTTAGCAATGACATTTTGCAATGAAAAAAATTCGTTGCAAAATTGCAACTAATTTTGCCACGAAACAATGTTTCATCGCAAATTTGTGTCAAAATTAGCAACGAAAAATAATCCGTTGCCAATTTCGTAATGAATTATTTTCATCACAAATTTCGTTGCTAAAAATAATTTCGTTGCAAAATTCGTTGCAATCTTTCTAACAAATAACTAGTTCGTCGTAGATTGGCGATAAAAATATTTTTCGTAGCAAAATTTAATAAATTAGCGATGAATCAAAAATCATTACAGATTGGCGACGAACAGCTATCGTCGCTAATCGACGACGAAAAGGTTTCGTCGTCGATTAGCGACGAATAGGATATTCGTCGCAAATTGGTGACGAATCAAAGTTCGTCGCAAATCAGCGACAAAAAAATTTGTCGCTAATCAGCGACGATTATTTTTCGTTGTTGATCGGCAATGAAATCAGAATTCGTCGCATATCGGCAACGAACAAATTCATCGCCAAAGTGCACTCACCTCTTATACCAGTTCAGTTTTTAAGTCACCAGTCGACTGGATTTACCACTCCAGTCGACTGATACGGTCAAACATCGAAAACGGCTACTTAACTGCTGATATCACGCCTGATCTTTGTCAGAATTTAAAATACAGTCGACTGAATTTCACCCTCAGTCGACTGATTTTGACCTCAGTCAACTGATGTGAACGACCAGTCGAGTCATTCTGACTTTTATTCGCTTCTGAGTTGCCTCAGTCGACTGGCCTTAAAAGTCAGTCGACTGATCTTAAAAACGACTCGACTGGCGGTAAAAATAGTCGGCTGAAACTGTGTATCAGGCGTAATAACATGATGTCAGTCGACTAAACTTACCGATTGGCGACAAATTTGTTTGTCGCAAATTTGACTATCATAATTTCCGCCCAACCAACCATTCATTATGGATCGCAATATATATCTTAATTTGTAACTAACACTTAATGGAATAACACATACACGCATAGATAACCTTTTTCTTTCACAATGTCGTACCAGATTTTTTTAATTGTTGTTTCTAAAGAGGTTGGGTTGAGTACTATACTCCAAGGAATGATGTTTTGACACATCTTGCCCTATTTTGCTATATAAGAAAGGAAATCTAACTGGTTGTATACTGAATGGTATATACGCTATTGGTAGAAGAGATGATAGTCAAGATTTGTAAAAAATTAAAGGAAAATATATTTTCATAATGATTAGGGAGTTGAGCGGGTTTTTAGGCAAATTTGGCGACGAATTGGTTTTCGTCGCCAACTTCGTCACTATTTGGCGACGAATTCATGCTTTCGTCGCCAATCTGCAACGAAAATGATGTTCGTCGCAGATTGGCGACGAACTTATTCATCGTAAATCTGCGACGAACATCATTTTCATTGCAGATTGTCGATGAATAAATTATTCGTCGCAGACTTGCGATGAATTTGGTGACGAATAAAATTCGTCGTCAAAATGTCGATAATTTTTAAGATAAATATCCTGTTCAATGCCAAAATGCATTTCTTTATATTTTTTCCATATCTTTCATGTTGTAGGCAGTTCGTCGAAATGAGAATTATATCCATACATGATTTTAATATTTGTTTTTGTCGATATAGGAAAAGAATGGTTGCATACTAATCTTGGATTCAGATCTCCAAAAACTTCAATCCTATTTATAGATTATGTTTGTTTATTGTGAAGCTATTTCTGGATATGAATTGATTTCAAGAGATTTCGCGGGAATTTAGAGTGAATGATGACCATAAATCTAAAACTGTTTTGAAGACTTATCATGTTATAACGATGACGTGATTAATGTATAGTCAAGTTTGCAAAGAATTTAGCAACGAAAGACTCATTCATTACAGATTTTGCGATGAAAGGTGTGTTCGTTGCAGATTAGCAACTAACTTTGCAACGAAAATGATTTGTCGCTCTGTTAGTAATGACTTTAGCAACGAAAAACATTCGTTGCTAATTTTGACTGAAAATTACGATGAAATCTGCGACGAAAAAGTTTTCATCGTCGAAATTTTTACCAAAATTTAGCCCGGGACATTTTTTGGCCCCAAAATTTTTCAAATATGGCGATGATTGGTTTTTCATCCCAAAATGTGTTGCTAATTTTACAACGAATTTCAGTTTCGTTGCTGATTTGGCGACGATTCTTATTTTCGTTGCTGATTTGGCGACGAATCTCATGTCCGTCGCCAAATTAGCAACGAAAATGGTGACGAAAATAATTCATCACCAAATAAATAATTTAACCGTTCTCGCCCCTGACTTTTCCTTTCTTTGCTTTTCTTCTCTCTCGATCCCTAACTCGCCGAAACCCTAGATCTGCTGCCACCACCTCTCCTTCGCAGGTTTTCGACTGATTTCTTCGCCTGATCATCGAATTTCTTTGCCTGGTCTCTCGGTAATTTTTTTCCCGCATTTCATTTTTTTTCGTCGCACGGGGCTGATGGCGGCGCTTCCCGTGGGTTGGTGACGGCACTGGTTGCCGGGACATGCTTCCCGCGGCCTGCCGCTGGCGCTGGTTGCCGCGGGTGGCCGCTCGCTGTGGCTGCTGGCCGCGGCGGTGGTCGTCGTCGCGTGCTGCTGCTGGTGGCGACGGCGGTTGCCGCCTGCTGCTGTTGGGGCGGTGGTGGGCGTCAGCTGCTGGCGGTGGGCGTCAGCTGCTGGCCGCGACTGGTGGTTGTCGGCCATCTACTATTGGTGGCGGCGGTGGGCGGTAGCTGCTGGCCGCCGGTGGTGGTCGCCAGCCATTTGCTGCCCGCGGCTGGTGGCCGCCAGCTCGTGGCTGCTGGCTGTGCCGGGTGGTGGCCACGCGGTAGCTGCTTCCTGCATTGGCTAATGGCCGTGCTAGTTGGTAGACCCAATCACGGTTCAGAACCGACGATTCGACGATTCAGAACCGCCGGTTCGACGGTTCATGGCAGTTCAACCCTTAACCTTAACCGCCAAAGACGGTTACGGTTCACGGTTCGAAATCGCTGGTTCACGGTTCGGTTCACGGTTAGCCATGGTTCGCAACGGTTCGAGATTATTATATTAAAAAATTTAAATTTTAAAATTTATTTAAAAAATGGCTTGCACTTATTAAATTGTCTACGTATCCCCTTAGGGTATAGGAGAATCAAAGCCCACGTAGGTTTTTTACATTTTTACCTTTTTACATCACTCATTCACTCACTTCCATTTCCTCTCATTCCTCCCGTTGTATTCGTTCCTTCAGTATCAAATTCTTTGACTTCGTCTTCTGAAAGTTGCATTCCTTGGATTCTTTTCTCGGCTCTTTGGACATGTTAAAATTTCTTTAGTAATTACCGAGAGAACAAGAAAACTTAGAGCCTTCTGTGACCACCACTTCAAAATATCGAAATCTTCGCTATCTGCTTCATTAAAATCAAAAGAAGTGGTAAAATAATTCTCAAGTTCCTGTGTGGAACTTGAGGATCCTCGTGGACGTTTTGTCTGTTCTTTTAATAAAAGTTATGCTTTTGAAAGTTTTAAATTAATACTAGTAGTTTGTTGTTGTGTTTTAGAAGTATTAGTTTGTATTCAATATTTCATATAATATTGATTATAAATATCAGATAAATAATTTCTAATAATATATATAATATTAGCAGGATTAGGAGAATAAGAATTTTTAATAGGAATTAAAGCATCATAGTTTAAAGTTAGCATTTCTTGTAAAACTTCTAATTTAAATCTAGGATATAAAGCAAATGCAACTAAATAAATTTTAAAAATTAAATAAAAATATTTTTTCCATTTAGTTTTCATAGCTAATATACAAGAAGTTAAAGCTTCATTATTGATATGTTATTTAAAATTAATACTATACTACAAAAATTCACTAAAACTAAATGAGCAGTGGGATAATAAACACCGAAAAGTTGTTCGATTGCATCATTAAAAACTTTTAAAAATTCACAAATATTACTACAAATATTCCATTATTGTGAAAATAAATATATATTAGTATTACTATTTCCTGAAAAAAAATAAACATAATAAATCTTTATATTGAAATGAATCTTGTAATAGTTGATATGTGAAATTCCAACGTGTTGGTACATCACGTGGAAATTTTTTAGATCTCATTCCATTAGCTTTACAAAATCTACCCCATTGTTTCATCATAGATGATGAGATCATAAATAAGAAATTGCGATTTTAATTGGTTTAATATAATTTTCTAAAAGTCTTAATCCATCTTGAACACATAAATTTAAAACATGACATACACAACGAATATGAAAAAATAAACCACCAATAACAGGTTGGCAAATAAATTTTAGTTCATCTATAGAAGCGGTATTAGAACTAGCATTATCTAATGATATTGAAAATATTTTATGAGTTAATCCATATTCTTCTAAAATTAAACATAATAATTGTGCAATGTTATGGGCAGTATGTGATTTATCAAAAACTCTATAAGCTATCAACCTTTTTTTGGAGGATCCAAGAGCTATCAATCCAATGACAAGTCACACCCATATAAGAATGAGTTTGCCAATGATCACTCCAAATATCGGCACATAAAGAAACTTTATTATTTAATTTACTAAATTCATCAATTAAATTTTTTTTCTTATTTTACTAATTTTTTAATTGTATGAGTAAGTGTAGTCCTAGAAAAACGTTTAGCACTTGGATTAAGAGATTCTTTACAAAAATCTTCAAATGTGCATTTAGATCCAAATTAAAAGAAAGATGTTCTATAGAAACAAATTTAGCTAATGACTCTCTTAATTTATTATCAGAATATAAAAATAAATCAGAATCAGTACTACTACCGATAGAAAATCTAGATAATTGTGTTTGAGAACAGTCAAGTCCATATTCTGTCGGGTGCTTCGTTTCTATATGTCGTTTTAACGATCCATAGCCGCCGCCGGCTTGGAATTTGTAGGAAGCATTGCAATGCTTGCATTTTGCACGCATTTCTCCCGATAGAAGAGTGACTTTCTCAAAATGTATAGTAAAAATAGAAGATTTTAGAGGAGGATGTTCCCGAACCTTAGAAGTAATTGCATCAGTACTTCCTTGTGTTTCGGGCGTCGGAAGGTGTTGGGCCTCGATCTCTTCGTCGATGGATTGAATGTTGGGATTCTCATGTGCTATTTCTTTTCCCCTCCAAGATTGATGTGAAGAACTTTCACCGCGGCCTCCTTCCATTGTAGTCGAAAGATGGAGTCGAAACTCGAAAACGAGAGAACGCGAACTTGCGAAGTTGAGAATGAGAGTTAGAGAGTAGAGAAGTGTGTGGAAATGATGAAATGAACTCCCTATTTATAGAATTTGGATCATAACGGACATTAAATCATAGCCATTGATCAAAAAATGGTCAAATGATCTTAGTCGTTGAAAAAAAAATCAAAAAATAAAAAAAAATAGCCCCGAAAGGCTCTGAACCGCCGGTTAACCGTTAGAACCGCCGATTTCAATGGCTAACCCAAAAAAATCAAAAGGTTGAACTGGCGGTTTAACCCACCGGTTAATCGGTTGAACCGCCGGTTCAAGAGCCATTGAACCTTAACCGACCCGGCATCCTGCCGGGCTGGTTCCGGTTCGGCCCGGCTAACCGGGTCAACGGGCCAATCGGCCCGTGGTCGGGTCTACCAGCTGGTGGACGGCTGATTAAATTTTAATTATGATTTAATTATTTATATTTATTAGTATTGTTGATTAATTTTGTAATCTTGTTTATGCAGATTTACATTTAAAGTAGACGAAACAAATTAAATTCTTCCGGCTTGAGGTATATATAGTAGTTTATTAGATTTTCTTAGAATTTAATTATAATATAATTGTTTAGATTTTAAATTAAATTTTTTTATTATAATATAGCTTGAATTATTTAGACTATCCATAAATTGTCTAGTATTATTAGGTTAGAAAACATGCATGATATGTTAATATTAACTTATTGACTTCAAATTTACCCTAACACTCTAAACCCTAAACTCTAATCCTTAAATCGTAAATCATAAACCATAAACAGTTATAAGCTCACGTTGATGGAGATTTATTATTTCATCTTTCATGGGGTCCAAAAGCAATGGTACGGACTTGGCCAGTATATTTCATAAACGGTTATAATTTTCATACTCAGGAATATGGAATGGGCAAGTCTACAATGAATAGCGGTGTTTGTGTGCAATCATCCAATGATGGAGCTCCAAGTAATGATTTTTATGGGTTATTGGATGAAATTTTAGAGGTGGAATACACAGGTTCAGATATTCGAGTTGTATTATTTATGTGTCGGTGGTTTGACCCTGTCAGAGGGATGAACGTGCATCCACGGTATCATTTGGTTGAAATTAATCATAAGAGATTATATAAGAGATATGAACCATTTGTCTTGGCACAACAAGCAATTCAAGTCTTTTATGCTTCATATCCAAGTTTGAAACGAGACAAAATTGATTGGTGGGCTGTTTGTAAAACAAAAGCAAGGTCAAAAATTGAAGAACGTTGGCAAGAAAATGCATATCAACAAGACGAAGTTGTCAACACATTTGAGACCCTGGAATATCATATTCCTACATTACGTGATCCCAGCGGAGTAGTTATACCCATACAGACAAGTGAAATTCATCAACATGACGACGACGAAGATGAAGACGACGATCCGACGACGATCGACGACGACGACGACGATGATGACGATGACATCGATAACGATGACTATGACGATGATGATTTTGAATTTGCATGCAGAGTAAGTCATGTAAAATTAAAAATAAATATTAATCATTCACTTTAACATATTTAACGGATGTTGTCGTGTAGGTGTATCTTTTTATTTATTCTCTACATTTAGTTTTAATCTTAATAATATTATAAATGTGATTTACTAGCTAGATTGATAAAATTCTTAATTTAATTTGTTTGTTATATATATTATATTTATTACTGCACTTTTTTTCCATATATATTATTACAGGTGCTTTGGTGGTATATTGATTTGCTACAGCTAGTCAGTGTAGATTTGCCATCATGCATATGGTATGTTTTTTAATATTTATTATTCTTTCAGTAAATAAATATTGTGTTTGATTTCTTCTAATATGTTATTTTCAGTGGCGACGTGGTCGACGGAGTTCCAGCGGTCATGCACCCACAGTCCCCTCTCCTTCACAGCCGCCTCTCCTTCAGGTGCAACTGACTCTCCTTCAGGTGCAGAGCTGCCTCTCCTTCAGGTGTAGCTGTCACTCCTTCAGGTGCAGCCCCCTCTCCCCCAGATGCACTCCCAGGCGCCTCTCCTTTCGGTGGAGCCCCCTCTCCACCAGGTGCATACCCCTCTACAGGACCTTCCCATCACCCAGGAGCTGGGGAAGGTCCTTCGACTGTACAGTCGTGTGCAGATACACGACCATTGATATCCCCTGTCGGCGATTCGTAAGTATTTTACCTTTAATATTTTGTCAATAAATTTATTGGTTTATAAATATTTAACATCATTTATTTGATATTGTATATTATAGTTTTACTGATCCTGTCCATGTTATTCACGTGATTAATCGAATCGTGAATAACTTATGGCGAGGAGATTTCATGAGTTATACGAGCACTCCAGATTCCACCAGACAGTTGTGGTGGAGTGAATTTCAGGTAAACTATATATTCATTCAATTAATTATATATCCTCTAGTTTTATTAAATAATTTATTTTCATTTCAGCGCTCTTTTACTTGGGATCCAATTGATGAAGTTGAAATTCGACGCATTTTTAAGAAAAAATGCGGTGATCACATTCGGCAAACCCTCAATCACGCCAAAACAAGAGGGAAAAAACCACCATTCATCACAGATGAAAATTGGGTGCGGATTTCTCAGTTTTGGGAATCCGAAGACAGCCGAAAGAGGAGCAACCAAAATAAGCAGAATCAAGCTTGTAATTCTGGTGTCTTATCTGCGACGTATGCGGGCGGCTCAATCAATATTGATGAGCATACACGCAGATTGGTAAATTCTTCCACCTATTTCACTTTTATTTTATTTCATATTATTATTTATTATTTCTAACAATATTTTTTTAGGCAAAGGAAATGGGGCGAGATCCTGACTTTATTGATACTTTTACTCGCACTTTCCAAAAGAAAGACAAGACCTGGAGTGGGGACAGAGCAAAAGCTATTAAGGTTTAAATATTTATCTAAATTTTTTTATATTTAATTTATCAAATATTTCAATATATTAACAAATATTTTGATAATACAAGATAAATATGATGAGCTCGAGCTAGCACGAGCTTCAACTGCTAGCTCTGAAGGTGATGGATCTGAGCCCTCAGTGGGTAATGATTTGAGTCTATGGCTGGAGGCCAGTGGGGGAGACAAAGGTGGTAGAAGGATTTTGGGTATGGGTTCTTTGAGCAGAACCTATAGAGTTGTTGGTTCATCTTCTATCACTTCCCCAGCCGTGACATCTCAGATCCACAGTTTGACTGAGGAGGTAACCCAGTTGAAAGGGTTACTAATGCAACGAGATGAAGATATGAGGCAACGAGATAATGAAATGAGACAACGAGATGAGCAAATGAGACAAAGAGAGCGAGAAATTAATATATTACGCAGGCAACAAGACTTGCTCTTCTGACATCTTCAGTTGTCGTTCCCTCTGGGTGATGATGACGACGACGACGACGATGATGATGATGGTGGTGGTTCTTAATGAATTTTTTATGTATGAATTTTTTACAATTATTATTTTATTTATCATTGTATTACATCTGCAAGTTACTAATTTATATAATTTTTCTAACTGTGTTAATTTTTTTAACAGTTTTTTTGAAGACAAGTCAGAAGAAGAGGTAATTTTTGACATACTTAACTTATAACTTAAGCCTACCTGTAGTATATTTGTCTTACTAGACTTACCTAAGTCTTACCCTGTAAGTCTAACCTACTAGGCTTACCCATGCCTAATCTCTAGTTAGGACTAGTCACTTCTATAGGTAGACTTCCTACCTGCCAAACATTCGATCAGTCTTAACCTGCTTGGATTTTCCCTTGCCTAACCTCCAATTAGGACTAGTCATTTCTCCGTCATTGAAAACCCTAGATTTGCAATGTGTCACGAGGTAGGGTTGCAAATTAGAATTTATAGATTTTATCGAAAATCCACGATAAATACAAACAAGCAAGTATAGGGGCCTCGAGTCGTGTTTTTCCAAGGACTAGTAGAAAATCACCTAATTTGAGCTTTCGTGTCGTTCTTTTTGGGTTTTCAATGAAAATGGGGTTTTGGGGATTTTTGGAATGAAATGCAAATTAAAATTCAAGGTATAAATGGGAAATGCATGAGAGCAAGAAAGAAAACCTAAGTATTAATCTAATCTAAGAATGCAATTCAAATTGACTTCAAGAACAAAACTTAAAGTATCTAACAATGAGATTTATCATCCTTAGTGTGTAATGCAGAAGTTAAAGTCCTCAAATTGTAGAAAATCACAGCTCACAACAAAGACTAAAAGATTCTGATTGCAGAACTAAAACTCAATAGTTCACTTCATCTCTTGAATCAGGAACTTGACATGGTTCTTAAGCAATAAAATTTGAATTCCTAAGGGCTTCGTTCCACTTGCAAGACACAATGGAGTTTATCTAGCCGAATAAAGTTAAAGAGCTGCAATGCATAAACCTAATTAACTAGCAATCTGATACAAAAGCCTTAAATCTGATACGGAACAGTAACTGATGCTAAACCTCAGCTCTTGCCTAGAGTTTCGATATTTGACAATACAACTAAGTCTGGTCAGTTTGACCAAGGGTTGACCCAAACAGGATCTGATGTTTGGATGTGTGGAAGTGAGTGAAGTCTAGTCAAACGACTAGCAAGAAGCCCTAGTCGGTTAGACTTGACAGTGGAAGTCTTGATCTGGACGATCGGACAAGGGAAGTCCGGTGAGTGAAGCTGGGCAAGGGAAAGTCCTAGTTGTAGGCTAGGCAAAGGGAAGTCCTGATTTGGAGGATCAGGCTGAAGTCTTAGCAGAGTCGAAGCACTAGGTGAAGTCTGAGCTGGTCTGGAGGACCGAGTCACAACAGAAGTCTGGGCTGGTCTGGGTGACCGAGTCGCAGCAGAAGTCTGAGTTGGTTAGAGAGAACCGAACCGTAGCACAAATCCTAGGGGTTGAGGGCAGAGCAGAGCAAAAGTCCAACAAGTCTAGAGGACTTGGTTGACACAAATTCTCCTGAGTGGAGTGGGTAAGGGCGCGTTCCCAGAGTGGAACAGGAGGCGTCAGACTAACTCAAAATTTTGGTAGAAATATGAAGTTAGACCCACAAAATAAGAGTAGGTTGTGTTGTTTTGTTTGCATGTTTATATTGCAGGAATCTTGATGCAGGAGCAACACATGAGGAGTCTGACTTCAACGGGTCATAACTTTTGACTCAGGACTCGAAACGAGGCATGGTCGGATGCGTTTCGAAGCCCTTTCAGAGATATACAAAAAAAAAATTCTAGAGTCGACTCAGATTATGGCTGGAGTCAATTCCAGGGGCTGGAGTCGACTCAAAGGTCAACCGAGTCGACTCGGACAGCAGATAACGAGCAGAATGAATATTTTATCTGCCACGTCAGTTGG
The DNA here is from genome assembly GCF_044706935.1 of Curcuma longa. Classification (NCBI taxonomy): domain Eukaryota; kingdom Viridiplantae; phylum Streptophyta; class Magnoliopsida; order Zingiberales; family Zingiberaceae; genus Curcuma; species Curcuma longa. Next base: position 11,396,994 of record NC_133880.1, on the reverse strand, counting down.
AGTCGACTCAGGAGTAGTATAAAAGGAGGTTAACGTGCCGAAGCAATTCATTCAAGCCATAAACTTCCCTCCTCACCTAGAAGTGCTTTGGAACGTAAACGAGGCCAGACGCTTACAACCGGGGAAGATCCAGGAGGAGTGTGCGGCGCTCAGGACTTCCAGATCGGCTAAGTGTTTGATTTTTTTTATTATTGTATTTACTTTTAGTCTTTATTCTTATTATAATTTACGGACTGTAAGATGAGTTTCTCCACCTCCGAACATGGTTCGGAAAGGAGACCACTAGTGGACGGGCACCTCCCGAATTAGGCCTTGGACGTACTAACCCTAGAGAGTTAGGAACCAAGTAAAATCCGCGTGTCCTTATGTTTAATTTTTAATATCCGTTGCTTAGTTTTTGATAGAAACGAAAGATTTTGAAAAAGTAACTACACGCTATTCACCCCCCTCTAGCGCATACAAGATCCTACAACTTTAAGTGCGTACATTATCACATTCTAATTTTTGATTAGTTGTCCAATTGCGTGGAGGTCATTGAGGAGGTCTTTGATTCAGACGTAGAGTTGGCTTGCGATTTCTCCTTTTTGCATTTTTATATTATACAATTTATTTAAAATCAAATCTCGTTTACTCACCTTTGTATCGAAGGTTCCTTTATACAGCTCAATTAGTTTTTCCCACAAGTCCTTTGTATTGCTGAAGGGTCATACTCGATTGAGTTCCTCCTTCATTAGGCCACACTGGAAGGTCTATGTAACTTTTGCATCGACCTCAATTTTCCTCTTAGTTTGTTGGTCCCATTTGTTGCAAGCTAGGGAAACTCCTTCGTTGGTAGGGGCAGTGTAATCGGTTTGGATGATTATCCACATTTCTACCTGTGTCTTCCAATGGTACTCCATCTAGCCCTTGCAATAGCTAAAGTCTTCTCTAGAGAAGAGGGATGGACGATCTGTGTTGTAGTCTTCTTGATGGGTCATTAAAATATATTTCTTAAAATAAAAAATTAAAAAATATATTAAGACTTGGTCTTGAATTAGTAATGCAGGAACAAAGAATCACAAATAACAAAAATTGGCTCGTGTTTTCATCAAATTCAAGCAATTTAAAAAAAACTGAATAAGTTGTTAGAAGAATTGATTGCACCAATTCAGACTACTTGATCAACAAGTGAAGAAGACAAAAAAAATTGCTCGAATGATGGTTTCACCAATTCAAAGCCCTCCCGCTCTAATACCAATTGTAGGATTGAAAAAAACACTAGAGGGGGGTGAATAGCGGCTTTACTTTTTTATTTTATTTTTGAAAAACTTATTTTAGATGATTTAGAATACGCAACGAAAAATACAAAACAAAGCACAAAGTAAATACAAGTTTGTTTTACTTGGTTCACAACCTCTAGCTATTACTCCAAGGCTCGCAGTTCTTAACTGCTTCCGATGGGCAATCCACTAAAAGACTTTTTCTCAATGAGAAAGAGTCTCACCTTTTACAATAAGACGAACAATAATAAGTTTACCATTCCTAGAAAATTAAGTACAAAAGATGGAATTAAAATAAGCTACTTGTTACCGACTATAGGTGAGATCTTGGGTGTGATGTCGGTGTAGCATTTGCACATCGTAGCAGTGTCTCTGGAGTGTAGTAGAATAGTAGTAATCATTGTTGTAAAGGCTTTGTTCGCGACTGCTTATATTGAGCAATCCGAGCACTTGGATCTGCTTTTGAGCGCCCCCACGTCGGCTATTCGATCCCCTATCATAGCAGACTTAGCATCTCCGAGCGCTTGGATCCCTTTCAGGTGTCTAAAATGCTGACTTGACGATTGTCAGATCAGCCTTGACTTCGTCGTGTCTTATCCTTCTCCGAGCGCGTAGAGGCTGAGTTATCCCGACTAATCGAGATTTGTTACCTCATCTCCCTCGCTGGCCCGAAGTGTTGATATCCGGGCACCTAAAACATATAGGGTCGCTTGAACTATCCGGGCGCCCAGATCCAATAGGGGTGCCCAGAGTTTGGTTTTCCTCCAACTTTATTTTCCTACATTAAAGAGTTAGCACAGTACAAATACAATACAGGAAGTTATGTTAGGACAGTTTTATAATTGTCTGGTCTTGACTTTTGGGTTTCTTGTGAAACTCTAGATCAGACCGACACCTACTGTTTCCTTCAAGAGAACGCGTCCTTACCTACTCCTCTCAGGAGAGTTACCTTTTGCTAAATATTCAGTCCTCTAGACTTGTTTATGCTTTTGCTTAGCATCCAATCCTCTGACCCTCAAGACTTCCTTTCGATGTCCAATCCTCGGTGACCCATCATTCTGCTAGACGTCCGGTCCATTAACCCGCCTAGACTTCTCGCCTGCCAAGATTTCTTATCCAATCCAACTAACCAAGACTTCTTACCTAGCCTTCAACTTGGGCTTTCCTTATCTAGCCTCCAACTAGGACTTCCTTGTACTACCTACACACTTAGATTAGCTCGTTAGTACACAACATACTCTTAACTTGAACCATTTGTTATGATCAAAACACAAGTTCAATTATCTGATGCTCCTTACACCAACAGACTTTTCACTACCTAAGGTTCACACCCTTAGGATTTCCCTTTTACTTGGAGTTCACTCCTCCAAGACTTGTCACTACCTAATATTCACTCTCTCATGATTTTTTCTTTTGCTTAGAGTTCACTCTTCCAAGTTCCAAGACTTCTCGCCACCTAAGATTCACTCCATTAGGATTTTTTTCTTACCAAGCATTTGGTCACCCTTAATCTGTTTGGGCTTTCCCTTGTTAGATATCCGATCATTCTTGATCTACTTGGACTTTACCTTTGTTGGATATCCGATTAACCTTAACTTGCTTGGATTTATCCCTTGCCAAGCATCCGGTCAATCTTGACCTACTTAGACTTTTTCCTTTGTCAGTCATCCGATCAACCTTAAGCTGATTGGACTTTTTTCTTGTCTAGGTCACCCTTGACCTATCAGGACTTCTAATTAACTTGGTCAACTTTGATCAGATCTCATTAATTAATATATTGTCAAACAAATATAAAAAAATATGGGAGTCAATTGCACCAACATTCCCTTCTCATGCTTAACATTCATCTCTCCATAACTTGTTAGGACTTCAATTGTGTGCTTGACATCTGGTCCTCCATGACCTTTTAGGAATTTTCCTCTCATACCTAACATTCAGTCCTCCATGACTTGTTAAGACTTTACTCACATGCCTAACATCTATTACTCCATAACCTGTTAACATTTTCTCATTGTCAAGTATTCAGTCAACCGTAATCTACTTGAACTTTGCTTGCTTGTCAATTTCTATTAGACTTCCAACTCTCAAGTATCCAGTCAACTATGACTCACTTGAATTTTATCCTTATCAATTCTCTGTTGGACTTCTAAATATTAAGTGTTCAGTTAACTATAACTCACTTCAACTTTACCTCGTTAATTTTTTATTAGACTTTCAATTATCAAATATTCGGTCTCATCATGATCCACTTAAACTTCTCTACTATCAACCATATTCAAGCAATCTTGATATAGTTGATGTCTCTCTCAACCATCAAATATATTGATCAAGCAAGTATCTAGACTCAATTCGAGCTTGGTCAACCTTGATCCGGAGTCGATTGCACCAACAACTAAAAGGGTGCAAGCTATGCTAGCGTGAGCCAAATTTGAGATTGTGAAGACTCTAGGTCCAATAATGAATTTTGAGTAAAATCAATTGATGTATTTACAAGTTTTGAATATAGGACATGGAAATAGTGTGACCATTGGTAGTAATGTAAACCATTGCAGAATGGAAGGAATCGTTGTCAACATGTGAAAGAGAGGAGCATACAACAAGTGGATATTCAAAACCACTATTGAAAACGCAACATGAAAATTGATACACTACACTACATGATGTATAGGTCTTGCTTTTTCTATAGTATATCATGTTGTATTTTCATGTTGCGTTTTCATGTAGTGTATCATTTCTCATTCAAAACCATTTATTTCAAACTATAATACTTGACTAGAGGACAAACCCTAAATATACCATTGAGAGCTTGAACCACATTCGTGCGTTATTCTGTAATAGTAGAGCTTACAAATACTAGATTGACTAACCTTGAAATGGAGTGAAGTGCAGAAAGAGATGCAAAAGGAGAGGAAGAAGATGAGCCAGCAGCAACAGAACACAGAATGGAAGTGGCAACGGAGATGAGCAATGATTTTAGTTTCAATGTTTCCAAGTGAGAGAGCGGAAGGAGATGAGTTAAGAATGGAAGTGGCAACGGAGATAGCAATGATTTTAGTTTCAATGTTTCCAAGTGAGAGAGCGGAAGGAGATGAGTTATGAGATTTTTATTTCACCTAGCTAAAAGAAAAAAAAGTCAAAAGTTACATGCATCCGAACTAAAAACATTTTTTCCAGTTAAAAATATAATTCAGATGCTTTAGACATTGAATTAGAGTTACAGTGGTATGAGAGAAAAGTAGGAATGAGTATTCGATTAAAATTAAATTGAACTAAATTGAATTAATCAAAATCTAATTGAACTGAATTATTTTGAACTAATCGAATCGATCGAATTTTCAAATAAAAATCGAATAAATCGAATTGATAAAATATCGATTTATTTAGTTTTTGATCAAATTAACTGAAATAACTAAATTTTTTAAATATTATGAAAGATTTATCAATTAATTAGAAATTTATAAATTCATTTACTTAGGAATTTATAAATTATTTTTTATTTTGATTAATTCAGTTTAATCGAATAAGAAATTTTAAAATCGAAATCGAACTGAATTAACCGAATTAATTAATTTTTTAGAAAAAAATTGAATTTTTGAATTAATCAAATTAATTGATTTTTTTAGAAAAAATTAAATTTCTGAAATAACTGAACTAAATTTTAAAATTCGATCGGTTTAACATATTTTTTACTCACCCTTAGGGAAAAGTATTCTAGAAATTAAATTAACTATGCCCTTTGATAAAACCTATGTGCCCTTTGAAAAATACATGAAACTAAGTACACCCTTTAAGAAAATATTGTATCCTTCTTGATAGAATACATCAACCTCAACCTCACTTTAACGTATTTTCATGGAGCTATTGCCTCCCTCTCCCACGGGCACAGTACAGCGACAAAGTATTCAACAGTTTACTCAAACACACATAATTTGATTCCCAACTTCAACACATAATTTGATTCTCAATGTATTGTAAAATATTTTTCTTTAGTAGAATGAAAATTTTAAAATATTAATTGCTAGACAAAACATCACTCACACTTACAAATTTATTTGATTGGTAAATCGAGAGAAAAATCGTTCATCTCCAGAATTAATTGAGCGCACAAAGATTGTAAAAAAAAATATAGCTGTTGAACCAAGAAAAAACATATGATCATAAAATGTCATTGGTCGACAATCAAATATCTCAACTCGACTACAATTCATCAACACATGCCAATTCTATTCCCAACGATCCAAGTATTCCTTCTTCACACTTAGTCACGTTTCCTGGAAAATGAATTTCATCGTGCAGGTGAAAGAAAGCACACATTTGTACAAAAAATTGATAAACAAAAGAAAGCGCATTTGTACAAAAAGCTGATAAACAAAAGAAACTAGCAAGCAAAATTGTACACTGTAATTGTCTGTGTAAATGATTCCCCTGATAATTGTGTCGGTCAATCTGTTTATCTTTTTCTTACCAATCTTCAAGAGCATGAATCGTTTTATATTACAAGCAAGAAGGTTAGAGACTTCCACTGTTTCTATATCACACATCGGTGTTTGGCAAAGAACAAGACCATGCTCTCTCTTATGGAAGTTTATCAAGCTCCATCAAGTTATGATTTGCATGGATGTCCTCACTGTTACTACTTTCTGCCTCTTTAATATCATTCAAAGCTCGCCTTGCATAAACTGTGAAGGCAATTGTAATGGCAACAGCAACTATGAAGGATATGACATTGTAAACAATCTCCAATGGTTTCATGGTATACTTTCCATATTGCATATCTGCCAATGTCAGTATCAATCGTCCACTGCATCAAACCAAAATCCAGTAAACTTGTAAATATGATAACTTAGCCGCAAGTACACAAACTAGAAACAAGGAAAAAGCTTCCAGCAAAATGGAATGTCAAGATGGAATATGGTCGAGATATCAATGAGCTAAGGCTAACCAACTCAAATGTGGATATATATATATATATATATATAAATGGACCAGCAAACAGATCACTAACCTGTAAATGTAGAGGAAAGCTTCCGGTATCATTCCAGCTATTGAACCACAAAAATAAGGTTCAAACTTTATACTCGTCACTACTACTACATAATTGAAGATCGTATATGGAAATGGTGAAATCCTAAATAGCGTAACAACTTGAAATTGTTGAAACCAACTTCCATCGCCAGCCAGCCTAAGTATGGTAGCCTGCTGAGGCCATTTACTCAACCACCTCTGCATATGTTGACAGGGAGAAAAAAATCAAAGATTAACTTGGATCTTCAGTTTGGGTTTATTTGTATGGGGGCAAAGTGAAAATAGAGAAGAGAAAGGTCTTACATGTATCCGCTCACGAAATAGTAAACCAATAAAATAAGGTAACACCATGCCGATTGTAGTTCCTACCATGATGATGATAAATCCCAGACCATATCCAAAAATCATTCCTGCCAGCCACATGGATGGTCCAGAAGGAACTAGAATAACTGGGAACAAAGCCAAGGAGGCAACGAGCACAAAAGCAAGAACTGGCCGCCCAAAAGCAGTTGCTTCCCACTCCATCATTGGTAGAAGTATCTATTGGCAGTTGAGAACATGATCAACATGGCAAATAATTGATGCTTGTGCAAATATTTGTATATTTTTTCTAAACAAAGATATCTATAAAAATTGCATACCATGGTGATACCACCAGGACATGTTCCATAGGATACAAAATTATCAAAACAACTGAATTATTTTGAGATCAAAACCAATCTAACTTAATATCAGAGCCAAACAAGGAACATGAATGTGTGAATTTGTAGATCTGCTGGTAAGGAACTAACAAAACAGAAGGCAGAACATGCAGAGCAACAATTTATTGGACCTAAAAACCATGTTAGGGAGAAGTTTGGAGATTAATATACCAATTAATCTCACATTAGATTTTATTTTGATGAGGTGTTTGCTTCTTAATTCATGTTGCACAAGACTTCCTGCTGAAATACCACAATCATATGCAACCTACAACATCTACACATAAGCCAGGACCGATGGAATGAAACTTCCTGTCTTAACATAGAGAAAATCCAGAAATTTAAGTGAATATCATGGAGAAAGGGAAAACGAGTTACCTTTTCAAAAACAAATGGAACTCCCCATTTCACAAGGATAGAAATGAGTACCACCAAAAGAAGGCTGATGAATAGCATTTTCATCCACCAGATGCAGGATTTTTTATCTGTTTGAACTGACAGCTGGGAATCAAAATTGGATAATCTGGCCTCTCTTGGCAACACTAGTCTTGCATATTCTTCTTCCATTGTGTGTAGCTCAGGGGTATCACTGTTTTTCACTAACATCTCAGGTGAATTTGACATGATAGTCGAGAAAACCTATTAGACAAGGCATGAATAGGAAGAAATTCAATTGAAAAGTGTTATCATGCTTACAAAAAGGATATGTCAAATTTAAGTGAAGGAATGATCTTGATACAATTAAAACAAAAGAGAAAGAAGTGTATTTCACACAACTTTTTACTAGTCATTCCATTCCATTCTTGCTAAAATAGCAATCACAAAATGTGCTCTTATTTTGTAGATAGACAAATTTTTGTTGCAAAAATAATAAACTCTAAACCTTTCAAAGAAATAGCCAAGGAAGATCCATACAGATCCGTACATAAAACAACTAAATAAAAGACTCTTTACATTAGGATTACAATTTACATCTTCAATGCTTAATACAGACAAAAGGCAACCAATTGTTTCCAAAGAAAGCAACTCCGGTGCTACAACATAAGGAGAACAGAAGCAAGGTGGATAAAAGTGTTACATTTTTAAAATTGAGCTAGTGCTAGATAGATAATAAAACTAGTTTACTTTAAATTCTTAATTACACAATTCGAGATCTTAGTGATGACTAGACTGAGGTTTGCATGAATGCTTTTATAAGCCAAAAGAAACAAAATAAATGTTTTGAATAGCTTTGCAAAGAAATAATCATAGGAAAAGGATTCTAGTATGTCACAGTCCTAGTTTTGGACTCCTGTCTCCTGGAGATGCATCCAACATTACTATCTGATTCTAGTGTCTAATGGAGAACTTTTTTAGCTGATATATGTACAAATTTTCAAAAATTGGATAAGAAACATCTTGCAAGTTTGGGGATGATATGCTTGACTGATCTTCAATCTTGAGTTAAAAGGCTTTTACAAGGCCTTTTCAGTTAAAACACTAAGATGGTGATCAGGACTATACAACGACATATTGTTTAGACCTTGAAAGTTGGTGGATATTGTGCATCTCAGTTCTACCCAACTCCAGGACCCTAGCGTTTAACAGCAAATCATTTGTTATGTCTAGAACTGATGGCAAAGGATGAGTCATGGGAGATTTCTCAGTACTTTCACAATAATGAAATGTTGTTTGGAATTAGTAGAAAGATGAAATTAAATATATCCAGAAAAACAAAGATGATATGGACATATTCAAAGAAAACCAACAAAACCTGTAGGTAGATAACTTGAATAGGTCGCAGAAGAATTGTAAGGGGTAAAAGAAGCTGAACAAAATGCAAATAAGATAACGTTATTGTCCGCCATAAACTTCATCTCTTCCCTCATGGCTTTGATCCATTTTTTCAGATGAGGGCGTTGTTTGACTTTTTAGAAAAATTTAGAAACATCCTCTAGCCCAATGTCAAACTCATGCTCTTAGAGATAAACATAATCACGTGACATCGTAGATCTCCTTTCTCTAAGGGATCTCCTATGTGGCACTTGTCCTTAAGGTCACCTTGGGAGTCATGCTCAACTGTATGAGAAAACACCTCTATTTGAGCTGAAGTCTCCTCGACTTGAATTGGAGGAGATAAGGAAATATTATGGTCAACTACCCCTTTCAATTGTGCAGCTTATATGTGCAATGATAACCATTTCACTATCAACTACATGATATTTCGTTAACTTTATTGCTCTCACTATCCTCAATGAATTTGGCATTACCCGTCTTGAAAAAAGATCTACTTAAAGGATTGAAAAACTTGAAAACCTTTGAGTTTTCAAAGTATCCTACAAAATAACAGCTAACGGTTCTTTAATCCAATTTTCTTTCATTAGGCCTATAAAGTCTAATCTCAGCTGGATAACCCCAAACATGTAGATGTCTAATACTAGGCGCTCTACTAGTCCACAATTCGTATAGAGTTTTCATCACTGCCTTACTAGGAACTCTATTAAGTAAATCATAGTTTTGAGTGTCTCACCCCATAAGACTCTGATAAAAAAGAATGTCATCATACTTCTCACCGTGTCTTTTAGGATCAGATTTCGTCGCTCTGTTATACCATTCTATTAAGGGATCTCAGACATAGTGTATTGCGCCGCGATTTTACACTCAGTAAGGTAATCCGCAAATGGCCTAAGACGTTGTTCACCTAATCTATCAAATCTACCATAGTATTCACCATCACGGTCTGATCTGATAGCTTAATTTTCTTACCAAATTGATTTTCAACTTCGGCTTTAAAAGTTTTGAAAATGTATAGGGATTGCGACTTCTCGTGAATAAGATAGAAGTATTGTATCGAGAATAGTCGTCTATAAAGCTTAAGTATATTTGATCATTCCAAAAAACCTTAGAAAATAGTCCTCATATATCCGTATATATAAACTCTAAGACTCCATTACTCCATCATAAACCCTTATTACTTTTGTTAGTCATTTTCCCTTTGATACACTAAATGCAAATTTCAAAATCTAGCATATCAAGAGAATCGAGAATTCCTAATGACATTAACCTTTTTAAGCATTGTTTAAATATTGCCCTAAATGCCTATGTCACAACATGGATGAACTCTTGTTTGTCACACCATGTTTCACATCTATACTATGCGTTACAATATCATCCATATGAGTTTTAGTTTCTAATCTGTATATTTTGTCAATTAAAAAACCAGTGCCACACAATAAAATTTCAAAAAATACTAAGCTTTCCATTTCTAAATGAACAAGTATATCTAGATTTGTCCAAACATGAAATAGAAATTATATTTTGTATAAATGACGACATTACAAATGTATTTTTCAAATTTAAAAGTACATTATTCCCTAAACAAACTCTAAAGACACTTATTACCTCTACTTTTGTCTTTTTTTCAGTTCTCGTATAAATGAATCTTTCAGTATCAATTGACAGTCGACTCCCATGATAACGCTACATAGTTACACTTATAAGTAGTTGCACCCGTATCTATCCATCAAATGTTATTAGGTACAGTAGCTAAGTTAACTTTTGAACTGACAAAGTTGAGAAGTTTGCTTTTGCTAGTTGACGAATCTGAGGTAATATAAAGTTAAGAAGTTTACCTTCGCTAGTTGACGAATCTGAGGTAATCCTTTTTCAGATGACCTTTCTTTTTACAAAAGCAATAAATTAGGTCCGGATCTTGTTGCTTTTGCACCTTATGCCCTGATGCCCTAGTCACAGCAAGTTGTTTACCCTTACTCTTACTCTTATCTTTTTTCTTCTTTTTGTTCAAATATTTAGATGAGGATGTAAAATGAGCACTGTGAGATGTGTCGTGCCTCAATCTCTCTTCTTCCTGTATACACTAAGCTATAAGCTCATTTAGTGTTCATTTCTCCTTTTGAGTATTATAGTTAATCTTAAAAGAAATAAACTATGTAGACAGAGAGATTAGAACAAAGTTTGTAAATACGCTTTCGAACATTTCAAGTTTTAGTGTCCTAAGCCATGTAACCAAATTCGATATCCCCATGGTGTATGCTACCCTTCCTGTTATACTGCATGAACGTCAATTTCGTAAGAAGTGTGGTAGTCTCTTTTCATTTGAGGCGAATCGTCTTGCTAACTCCTTAATGAAGGTTTTGGCATCCTCGTTTTCAGTTATTGAACCTCTAATGGATTTCAGAATTAGCATCTTCATGATCGCAAGACTCATGCAATTCGATCGCTCCCGCTTTTCATAAATCACCTTTTGATCCGCAGTGGAATCACTAGACAAAGATGCAGGGCGATCATGGCTAAATGCAAAGTCTAAATCCATGTAGTCTAATAAAACCATAATATGCTCTTTCCATTGATCATAGTTTTTGCTGGTAAGCACGAGCATGTTGTTCAGATTGACAAATATTGATAATGCTACATAAATAAAAGAAAATAACATAGCTCAATTTAACAAATAAGGCATGTACATTTATAGTTGTGTAGTAACAAAATACAACAAACAAACATGCAAATTTATGAGCATTAATTGAGATATCTAATAGGATATTACATTAAGTGTTTGAACTAAAATATAACTTGCTAGTGGTACTCTCCAAACAACTCTTAATCACCTTCATCTGCTACATAACTCGCCTTTCTTTGAGACGATGCATTATACACATGATATTTTATTTATGAGCTTCCTTATTTAGCTTATGTTTTTAACTAACACTCACAATACTTCTATCGGCCATATAGTATCCCTTCCTTTAGGCCGACACACTATACACATGATTTAGAAGTCAAATGATTTGTGAGCTTCCTTAAACATACATCCGACATAAAGAATGGTTTTCCTTTGGGTCAACCATCTTTAGCATGGATATACATTAATCTACACAATACCCCTAGCCTCCCCAATGATTCTCGCTTTGGCGATAGTATTGACTTGACTAAGTAGCAAATGCGAAGAAAAATGCAAGAAAATTATTAAAAACGCAGATAATCAGATATCAATCGATTGTGTTATATATCAATCAACTGATACCGTCAACAATCGACTATGTAATATCATCAATCAATTGATACTCTGTATGTACCAATTCTAGACACACAAGTCAATTGATCCTTATTAACAGTCGACTACCCCACGGCAATTGAGATTGCTATGATGTTGCAAACAATGTGTGTGGCAAGAGTAGAAGTGTAGCAACGAATATGACAGGTTGTTGTCAAGTAGAAGCACTACACAATGAAGCAAAATATATGACATTGTTGTCCTACAACTAGGAGTGGTAGACTCAAGAGGACTAGTGACTCTAGTAGAGGACTCTAGATTGGGTGAAGGAAGAAGAGGTTAAATGTACCTGTAGCCCCATTAACTTTCTTGGCAGTAGCTCCCACCCTTGCAATGGCAATGATAGACTTATCCTTTAGTCTAAGCACAAGTCAAGAGTTAGAGGATTAACCTCCTCCTATCCAAGTCAACGGGAAGAATATCATAAAGCCCGGGCTGCTTGAAGAGAGAAATTGGCATTAATCCGATTGGGAAGCGTTATTGCAGTTATCACAGTTTCACTCATTGTGTAGGCAATGTTGACACTGTCATAGCAACGGAGAAGCCCAAGGAAAAGAAGCTAGGAGAGAAAGAAGAGTCTAATAATAAATAAGCTTGCTCGTTAGAGGGGAAGAAGAGAGATTTGAAGCAAAGAGGCTGACAGGTAGATGGGGTCAGCCTCTTGTGAATAAGTTTTGGAATTCTAACCCTAGAATTTGGACTCTAAAACCACATATAATTTGGATTCTATTCCATGGGTATCTATAAACTCATGATAAAACTCTAAACTTAGAATTACTAATGTGAGACAAAACTCAGAAAACTTAATTCCTAGTAACGCTAATACCTTGGGTACTAGAGAATTATTAATGAGACAAACTCAGTAAACTTAATTCCTAATAAAGCTAATACCTTGGGCACTAGCGATAGAATTTTGGATGCATTTTAGATGGGCGATCTATGTAGTCTTACACAGCTTGATCATGATGATCTTTTCAAGTATACTGCAAAAAAGACAAACGCTTTCCTCATTAGTACTGTATAAATATTTCTTGAACTTTACTGCACCAGCTAAAAAGAATAATAATATTCACGACATCACTTTATCTAAACTCACATACACAAGAAGAACAAACGCCGAAGCATCATAATAATAACAATAGTAATAATAATCAATAAATTACAACAAAACATTCTATATCCATGTCCCCGTAGAAACTGGTAGAGAGAGAGAGAGAGAGAGAGAGAGAGATTTTGACGAAAGAATGATGGACACCCGGTAGCTAAAAAGGTCGAAGAATAAGAAGGGGGATACAAATCTAACCTTTTGATCCTTAGGAAATGAAGAACTCGGCGATCGATGAGGAAGAGAAGGATCGCCGAGTTTGGCGACGGAGTTTGCAGGTTTCGTTTCTTCCTCTTGTCTGCTCTCTCGACGAAGAAGAGGAGGACGATGCAACCAAGGGGAAGGGGAAGGGGAAGGAAAAGCAGGTGGGATTCAAAGGCTGCTCCTACAAGGCATCTACTGCCGGTATTAACAAGCAAGGGCAGGAACGAAGAGTTATTTACTGGAATGCCACAGATGTGGAGCGTGAGGCAGCAAGTGCGCGTCACCGGCTTCAAGACTTGTTCGCAATGCCATGTCACCCCACATGCACTTCATTCTCCAGTCAACGGCGCAGGGCGTGTCCTTACCCGCGTTGCGCGGAATAGCTGCCACGGTTTCAAATTGCTTCCAGAAGGAAAGGAATAATTTATTTTTATTTTCTTTTAAATGTATCAATAAGCTTATTCAACTTTTTGGTAAATTTCTGTGTGCGAGTTTAACTTATTCGAAATCGCACCGCTTAGTTTGAAAATTCCTGAATTTGCGCCTCCTTTTGATACCTAGCTAAACTATTATGGTTAAAAGAATATAATTGCACCTTCTCTTGTTACATAGCTAAAATATTTATAATCAAAGAAAATTAAGCTTTTCAGAAAAACAAATGTAACATTATTTGAAAATAATATCATAAATAAATAAATAATGATACACATCACGTGTGTATATATATATATATATTGTAACGCCCGTAAATTTTTTCATAGATTTTTCTTATAAAGTTTTTCCAAAAAAAAAAAAAAAGGAATAAAAATGTGTAATGGCCGAGGTTCGACCCTTGAACCTCTAAGTAGTGGAGTTAAGGGAAGGATAGTAATGGTCATTGCCCCAGCAAGGATTTTCTATCATAAAAAGGGAAACATTGTAATTATACAAGTTAGACACGAAGAGATGCTTCAACTTCCATTAGTATAAAAAGGGGAAGTTAAAGAGAAAACTTAGGGTTTTCCGTCTTATTTCCTTTGGGCGAAAACGGCTAGGGTTTTCTTCCTTCCTCTTCTTCCTTGTGGTGGCCGGCCAAGAGAAGGGAACAAGGGCCTTATTCGTATCTTCCTTCCTCTTCTTCCTTGTGGTGGCCGGTCCTTCCTCTTCTTCCTTGTGGTGGCCGACCAAGAGAAGGGAACAAGGGTCTTATTCGTAAGATTCAGGCATACACAAAGGATTCTAAGTACGCAAGAGTTTCGGAGTCCTCAACCTTAGGGTTTTTCGTTAGTAAGTACAAGAAGAAAGATGTAAGTACTCCTCACCTGCAGTAAGGGTTGTTCTCGATATTTTTTCTTGCTATCGTAGAACTATTTATCTTGTCAAAATAATGTGTAGAATGTTGAATGGTTATTTTCGCTTCACACATGAAACCCTAGCTTTATTTAAAAGTTCATATGCATGTGAAAAAAAAAATTTCTTTTATCATTCTAAGTCCTTTTTAAAGTTGATGAGGAGTTTATAAGCAAGGAAAGACCAAGGTCTTGAAAGGATCCCTAATTCAAGAATTTGAGGATCAAAGCATATCAAGTGTTTGAAGAAATGCCAAGACATTCTATTATATGAGTACTAAAGACAACAAGTTATGTTACTTTGAAGAGGCTAGTACCCGACTTTCAAGGTTGTCGTAAAACAAATCCAGGTTACCAATTCCAAGGTCTTGGCCCTGGTAAGACCAAGGTCTTTGCCCTCGTAGGACTGGTGGCTCGCTACCCCAGTTTCTATTAGGGAGCGCGCTTTGGTACTATGCCTGGGCCCAAAAGAAGTTTGAATATCTATTTTAAAGTAAAGTTATAAGTATAAGTAAGTTTTCAGTATTTACAAATTCATGAAGTATAAGTATAAGCAAGTTTCAATGTTTACATGTTTCATGAGTTCAAGTACAAGCCATTATGAATGTAGAAAGCATGTGGTTTTCTTTTATAAGAGCATGAAAGTTTTAAAGAGATTACATGTGCACTTCTTCGTGTTTTTGTGAGTTAGAAAGTACTTACTAAGCTATCTGCTTATAGTTGCATTTTTCCTCTTACTGCAGCCAAAGGAAAGGAAAAGTTAAGCTAAAGAAGAAGAAGGCAAGGGTGTGTGTTGGTGTGTGTGGCAGCGGAATAGTGGATAGATCTTGGAACTTGCCATTATTGGTTGTGTTAAAGTCTTATGTGTCATTTAGTTGCTTCCGCATATTGTTTCTGCATGTTATCTCTAGAGTTTTAGTAATTTATCATGCTTAAGAGTAGTTGATGTAGTAAAGAACAAATGTTTGAGTTCTCTCTAGTACTGATGTTAAGAATTGTTTAACAGCTCACGTGTAGTAAATTGCTTATTCATGCTTAGTATTTACCTATCAAAGAAATTAAGTCGTGTCATTTGATCTCCACATGATACAGTCGACTGGTAAGATAAAGCAAAGAGAATCGTAGAGTGGTGGTAAGTAATATAATGCTCTAGTAAGAAAGTTCAAATCTTGATTTATGCACATATGTTTATATTTTTTTTAGAAAAAAAAAAGAAGCTACTTGTCATGTGGTTGTGAAAACTCTTCATTTGGTGAGCGTACAAATAAATCAAATTGGCATGCCCGACTTGGTCATCCTTCTCTTCGCATTGTTCAATCGATCATCAATTGACATGATTTACCTACTTCCTCCACCTCCCCTCCATCTCATTCGTGTAGGGCCTGCATGGAATCTAAAAGTCATAAACTACCTTTCTCTTCATTTGATCATGTTTCTAATTTTTCACTTGAATTAATTCATTCAGATGTTTGGAGCCCTACACCTATTGTGTCTAACCACGGTTATCTTTATTATGTTACCTTTATTGATCATTTTAGTAAATATACTTGGCTCTTTCCTATGAGAAGAAAATCTGATTTATCAGATATATTCTGTAATTTTCAAAAATAAATTGAAAGATATTTTAATCGTAAAATACTTTCAGTTCATTCTGATTGGGGGGGGCAAATATCAATCTCTCCATCGTCATCTTGTCTTTGTGGAATTGTTCATCGAGTTTCTTGCCCTCATACTCCAGAACAAAATGGCTCTGCTGAGAGAAAACACAGACATATTGTTGAAAATGCCTTAGCTCTTCTCCATCATGCATCAGTTCCACGTAAATTTTGGGATGAAGTTGTCTGTACTGCAACATATCTCATAAATCGACTTCCTACCCCATTGCTCAATCAAAGGTGCCCTTTAGAAAAACTTTATAATCAAACTCCTGACTACACTTTTCTTTGAATTTTTGGTTGCGCATGTTATCCATGGTTACACCCCTATTCTAAACATAAACTTGATTCTCGTTCACTACAATGTGTTTTCATTGGTTATAGTAATTTGCATCATGGGTATCGTTGCTTGCATATACCTACAGGACGGATATATACTTCACAACATGTTACTTTTGACGAGTCTTTATTCCCTTTTTCGACAGCTTCTCCAGTCTCTCCTCCAGATACAAGTGGCACTTTCTTAATGACACCTAACATTTCCGGAGGTGATGGCATCCTAGGTCCTACTCTGAGGCTCTCTAACAACAATCTTATATCATCCGAATTACCTCAAGTTGCTGCTCCAACAAGAGCAAGACGCTCTAACACTATCAGAGGGGATAATATGTTGGATCCTATTTCGTGTCCAATCTTGGAAGCCTCACCAACCAGAGATAATATGCCTTCTGGCTCAGGCTCCCCAAATAATACAGGTTCATCGTCGAATTCACCTTGTCAGCCCACTTCCTCATCGATATCGCCATCAACAAGTGATTCAAATGATAGTGATTCTCGTCGTATGCTTCCTTTAAGTGACATCTATGCATGTTGCTTACCAATGGCAACCCAATATCCCCTTCCTCGAGCTTTAGTGATATCTTCAAAATCTATTGAACTGACTTGTTTTTCACAAGCGAACAAGGATCCAAATTGGCGTTGTGCAATGTCTACAGAATTTGATGCATTTCTTCACAATGGAACATGGACTCTAGTTCCACGCACTCCCTCCATGAATGTTGTGGGCTCTAAATGGGTATTCCGTCTCAAGCATCGAGATGATGGTTCTCTTGAAAGGTACAAAGCTCGTCTTGTAGCAAAAGGATTTAATCAAGAATCAGGTATTGACTTTCATGACACCTTTAGCCCCGTTATCAAAATTACATCTATCAGATTATTATTATCGATAGATGTTAGTTCTACTTGGCCTATACGACAATTAGATATTTCTAATGCTTTTCTTCATGGTCATCTTGAGCAAACTATATTTATGGAGCAACCACCTGGGTTTATCCATCCACAGTTTTCATCTCATGTTTGTCAGCTCAAGAAATCTATATATGTCCTTCGACAAGCTCCTCGTGCATGGTTTCATCGATTATCTACTTGGTTACAAGCTCAAGGATTTTTTGGATAAAAAATAGACTCGTCTCTCTTCTACAAACATAATGATGGATCTATGATTTTTTTTCTTATTTATGTGGATGATATTTTATTAACCGGCAATGATCAAAAGGGTATCACAACTATACTTGATCTTCTCAATCAAGAATTTCCTATTCGAGATATGGGTAATGCTCGTTTCTTTCTTGGTATTGAACTCATTCCACATGGTGAGGGTTGTCTCCTCTCAGAGCAAATACATTACTGGACTTCTTCAAAGAGCTAAAATGGATGGTGCACGCCCGGTCTCCACACCAATTGCTATAAATAATTTATCTGCGCCTCCATCATCTCCAGCTATGTCTGATCCTCAACTCTATCGAAGTATTGTTGGAGTTTTACAATATGTCACTATCACACGACCTGATATTACTTTTGCAGTTAATCGTGATTGTCAATTTATGCATGCTCCATCTGAACAAAATTGGGATAATATAAAAAGAATACTTCGTTATCTCAAAGGTACTATTTTACATGGTCTTCTTCTATATCGTCATTCTTCTAGAGACTTACATGCTTATAGCGATGCGGACTAGGCAAGCTCTCCTGAAGATAGACGTTCTACTAGTGGATATGCAATATTTCTTGGACGAAATCTTATCTTATGGAATTCAAAAAAGCAACTTACAGTATCTCGTTCAAGCACTAAGGCAGAATATAAAGCTATAGCCAATGCAACATTTGAAATTATTTGGCTTCAATCGCTTCTTTCAGAACTTCATTTTGCATCAAATATCCCTCCAAAACTTTGGTGTGATAATATTGGAGCAACATATCTTACAACAAATCCAGTATTTCATGCTCGTACAAAACATGTGGAGATTGATTTTCATTTTGTTCGAGAACGTGTGGCAACTCGACAGTTATCTGTCTCTTATATTTCTGCAAAAAATCAACTTGCTGATATCTTTACAAAGTCATTGTCCAGATAACGTTTCACCAAACTAGCAAACAAACTTAACGTCAAAGATCTCCCGTTGAATTTGTCGGGGGGTAAAAGAGAACCAGTTTTAAAAGAGACCTAGTCGACAAAAATTTATTATTAAGATTAGAATTTTTCTGTTATAATATGTCAATTGACAGTTTATTTAGGGGGCGCTTGGTATACATTCGGTAATGGGAATGGGAATGGTAATGATTGAGGGGTTAATAGCAATGGGAATGATTACTGAATTTTTGGTGTTTGGTATAGATACTGGAATGTGTATTATTCCCATTAATGTTGTTTGGTTTGGCTTAAATTATGGAATGAGAATCAGTCAAAATTTCCATTTTACCCTTATATGTAAAAGACAAAAGGATAATTGTATAATATATATTACAATTTGTATTTTTAATTACAATTATTAATTTTTATAATTAAATTATAATTATATATAATTAAATTATATATATATTTTTTTATTATTTTTGTTTTAAAAAATGAAAATAATGACTTTCATCGATTAAGAACAAGTGTAATCGATTATGAACAGATGTGAGAACTCATAATAATCGATTGCTTGATCGATTATTAACAAGTGTAATCGATCAAGTGTAATCGATTATGAACAGATGTAACAACTCATAATAATCGACGACTAACCTCTATCACTATGAATCAAATTCATGGACAAAATCAAAATAAGCAACAATGTATTCATCAAATTCAGTCTTACCTAATCAAAATAACTACCACAATACCAAAAGTTAGAGAAGCAAAACTGTAGTCATCAAACACAACAACACAAGTATACTATTCTAAACAACTGAGTACAAAATCTTCAATTTCAGATGAATCCAAACTGAACAATAACTCAACTTTCACAGAATCTTCACAAATAACTTGAGCAGCCTTGTATTTGTTCTTACCAACGAACCCATACTTATCCAATATCTCCAGAACTTGTGGCATTTTTGAGGATTTACCTTGAACCCAAGATGACATTGACTCAAGGTGTGAGCTAACAATTTGCATAAATCCCTCAACTCGATCACTGAGTAACTTGAAGTCAGAATCAACATTTTGCACAGTTGAAGTCTTTGCCCTCTTCGAAACTTTTTTAACATTATCAGTTAATGATTTCTTTTTCCCCTTAGAGTGAGATGCCTTTGATGAGAGAGAAGGTTGTTGATTCAATGTGATTGACAGATTTTGTGGAAGTTGGTAACTTTTGGATCATAATCGTTCTTATCTCGACCATGTAGTTATTCTTGAACCCACTATCTGTTTTCCAAAGAGGATCGGTTGCCATATCTTGTAAACATCTTATTAATGCCCAACTCTCCTCTTCCGTCCAGAAAACTTTATTTTTGCCTCTTCCTCGTGCTACATTCTTTCCCATAGTCATCAGCATTACTCTCCATCCTAAAAGAATATTAAATCAAGTTAATGACACCATAAACCCAAACATATAATTTCTGTAAATGAATGAAAAGAGAATGAGAGTAATTGCAACATAAAGGAATTTCTTGCAAAAAAATTCAGTAACTGAGAGAGAGAAATCACTGACAACAACATCTTTCTTAAATGATCTAGAGAAGAGATGGCATAACAGAATCGAAAAGTTGCATTAAACTTGCTTGCAAATAAGAGTACATATAAAAGTTTTTACAAAGTTGCATAGAAAAATAGATCAAACATCACAATAACGAAGTCATTCCATATCAAATACTTCATTTTCCCAATTATTAATCATTTGGAATGCTAAATTATTTCTAAATATTGCAATTTGATAAAGTACGACAACCAAACAAACCATGAGCATTGCATTCATATTCCACAAAGTCCACATTAATCTACGTCTTCTATAGTTAATCGGTGGTCGTGCCATGTTTATCTAAATCACATTAACAATCAATGTCACCAATCTAATATAAAAATATACAAAATAAATATAACTAAGAATAAGATTTGAGCTAAGTTTAGATGATAATAATTGAAACTAGGAAGAAACTTATTGCACTGAATAGTAAATTACAATATGTTAATGCCCAGAGTGGGTATCGACAAGGGCAATTTTGCATGATTATACCAACATTAAACCTAATTAGATTCATCATCAAGCTTAAACTTGCCTAAATTATAAAACTTAAGTCGCCGAGCACAAACATGTATGCTATGAGAGCTCATAAACCCTAATTAGATTCATCAGACCTGTGTACTGATCAATAAAACCATCCTAATTAGATTCTCTGGTTCTCGGAAGCAAAGAGATGGGGGTTTGCCTTCTAACTAGCTCTAGCTAACTTCAATAAAACCATCCTAATTGCATCAGCAACCAAACCACATTATCAGCAAACAAATCACATGATCAGCAACCAATAATGGGGATCAATGTGCTGAAAAACCGAAAACATATCTCACATAGAAGGATGTTGCGACAGTAGAAGCGGGAGAAGGATCTTGCGGCAGTGACACGTGTCGGCGAGGTTTGCTCGCGTGTGACGGCCGAAGGGAGGCGGCGGCGGAGCGCGATCGCGTGCGAGGTAGCAGGGGATGATCAACGCGTGCGACGGCCAAAGGGAGGCGGCGACGGAGCGCGCGGCAGGGGAGTGTTGGCGTTCTGGATCTCCGTCCTGCGATCCGGATTCTATCCACTCCGAAAAGCATAGAACCTCACAGGACAAAAAAAATTTTATCCCGCCTGGATTAATTGACAAAGTCTACAAAAGACTAAGTCAATCAATCCTTCAGGATCGCCGATTCCTAAATTACCTTCTACGGTTT
>NC_133880.1:11369591-11375438 GCF_044706935.1 Curcuma longa | reverse complement strand
GTATATATATATATATATATATATATACGGGATAAAGTTATAAAGTCTATTGATCTTTAAAAGTAGAAAACTCTAAGGTCGTTTCACCCAAAGAATAAGAAAAATATCTGAGAATCCTATCTATAATTTGGTTCGCAAAATGTGTCCTAAACGATCCAAAACACACAAGTCCAGTCAGTAAGACTACACCTCCTTTAACTAAATTAATTGGGAATGCTTATGATACGTTAGAGTATTTGGACTAGTACGTGGTTGCTGTTGGACCATTACGTGACTGTAAAATAGGGAGGAGTAGAATCAGTAAGAAAGATTAGAAATATTTGAGAGTTGGACAATTAAGAAACCAACACCCCCAAGATTGGTCCTGATGGTAATTGTCCCTAAGGTTTAGGGTCTAACCTCTACACCCACTCACCTTCATGTATTGACCTCATCTCGATCTCGAGTCCCGACCTCGAGTTTCGGTCTCAGCACTCACTCAGTATCATGCGTCGATCCCATTTCGACCTCGAGTCTCAACCTCGAGTTTCGATCTTGTCATTCACTCCATCACGCGTCGACCCCATCTCGATCTCGAGTCCCGACCTCGAGTTTCGATCTCAGCACTCACTTGACATCACACGGTGACCCTATCCTAGCCTCACGTCCTGACCTCGAGTTTTGATTTCAATACTCACTCAGCATCACACGCCGACCTCATTTCGACCTCAAGGCATGATCTCGAGTTTCGATCTCAGCACTCACTCGATATCATGCCCCAACCCTATCTTGGCCTCGAGTCCTGATCTCGAATTTCAGTCTTAGCACAGATCATGTGCCGACCCAACACTACAAGAAAATCGGTAATTAACAACACTCAAAAGACATCGATTTTATGCCAAAACCGATGTCTTTTACTTTTTAACAACGATTTTAACAAAAACCGATGTCTTTGAGAGGTTGATTGGAGCCTATGACAACGATTTTTGAAGGCTACAACAACGATTTTAAAACCGTTGTCTATGTCCGCTATTTTGGGACTACAACAACGATTTTTGAAGACTATGACAATGGTTTGAAAACCGTTGTCTATGTGCGCTTTTTTGTAACGACAACAACGGTTTTGGAAGCTATAACAACGATTTAAAACCGTTGTATATTTTCGCTTTTTTCTTTCCCTCTCTCCCCCCCAAATATTTTTACATACCGCTGATCTTCCACTGCGCGCTTCCAAAACCCCTAAACCCGACTTCCACTGCGCGCTTCCAAAACCCCTACACCCGACTTCCACTGCGTGCTTCCCAAAACCCCTAAATCCGACGTTTGCGCTTCCCACTCCTGCTCCATCGACGACGAAGCCCGTCTTTTCCCGGCCTCTTTTCCGCCCTTGGTTGATGAGGTAGTGGTTTCTCCTGGCCTAACATCCTTTCATCACTTTTGGTTAAAAAAAATTTTGAACTACTGCAAGGTTCAGATGCAGACATATGAAAAAAAAATAGTACTTAGAAGGATCCATATTATGTTTTTCTTATAATATAACTCAGCATGACTATTAATTGATGGATCATAAAGTTAATTTTGAAGTCTTTCAAGATGATGCAATTTGTTCCTATGTTTGTTCACTATCTTCATTTATTGCCACAAATACTTTCTATATTTCAGTTGGTTACGTTAGTTTTGCTGCTATTCATATATATCAAAGAAATGATTTTGTGTCTTGCTAAAGCAGACACGGACAAGAATGAAATGGAAATACAAGTTTAAGAGGGTCCTGATTACTACACCGGTAAACAATTTCTCTTATTTTGTGTTTATTTTGTATCATTTTTGATTGAAAAACTTTGTGGGGCTTAGATAAAGCTTGATCTAATACATTGCTTTAGTTTGATTTGATATATTTCACTGTTTTGTTACACTAAAGGCTTCATCCTATGTTCAATCGCATTGTTTCTTTTCAGATGGTGGCTTGAGCAAACCTTCAAGAAAAAACATGAACTAATATGATACACTCCACTATTTTGTGACCCTAAAGGCTTCAGCTTAAGTTGGACTACATTGTCAACACAATGGTCAATTTTATACATTAGAAAATGTGTTGTGTGGCATGAGCAATGGATGACTTTCCTTGCATGGAGGATGCATACATTTTCATGGAATGTAATTTGTGGATATTGACTTGATGTGTATCTCTATTAGCTTTTTTCATGGAATGTGTAATATGTTGCAAGAAGAATATTTGTGTTGGTTACTTTTGGTTATTTGTAAATATTGAGGTGATTAAATACATCGGTGCTTTTCTATTTGTGATTTGTTGGGTGAATTTATAATATTATGATAATTTTGTACTATTGGGAATTAGATTGATGTCACTCTTGCTCGATCATAATTTACAAACAACATAAAAAAAATAAGTGTTATTACAACAGTTTTAGATTCAATGACATCGGTTTGGAAGCGTTGTCGTTAAGTGTTATTACAACAGTTTTAGCATCAATGACATCGGTTTGGAAGCGTTGTCGTTAAGTGATATTACATCGGTCGAAAATCGTTGCTAAAATTGGTGTTAAACAGATATTACATCGGTTTTACACCGTTGCAGAACCGATGTCGTTGAGTGATACTACATCGGTAAATAACCGATTCGAAAACCGATGTTGTTAATTGATACTACACCGGTTACAAACCGATGTCTAAAATGTCAGACCTTTTACAGCGCCTTCATAGACAGCGGTCGATTTTCTCATAGACACCGGTGGAAAACCGATGTCTATGACTGTTTTTCTTGTAGTGTTAGGTCCTAACCTTATAACCTACTTAATCTCAAGAGTCGATCGACTTGCACAATCAGGGGAGCCTAAGACTATTTCTTCTGGAAAAATAGAAAAATATCCCCAAAAGACACAGACGATCAGAATCTTTCTAAAACTGGAATGGACATTTTGGAATAATATTTTAAACAGATATTAACAACTCTATAAAAGAAGACTCATATCCATGGGCACAGGTATGCATACAAAAAACCTAATTTTTTCAAGTCATTAAACTCTTTCCTTACGTAAAATCCTAACTTAAGCATTAAAGTGGCTTGTTGGGATCCACCCTCAGTGTCATTCTAACTCTTTTTGAATACTTTTTAGGTTCTTTTATCCTCTCCGACGGCTATCCTCAAGGAGCATACACATTAGCAGTTCGTTGACCAGTGGCTTGATCATCCACGGTGTATTGGCAAAATAAATTAGCCCCATCTGTGAGAAATCTAAGCTGAGACGCTGTGATGGTTAATAGTGGAAGAATCGTTGGTGAGCATGGCTCTACCGAGGAAAAAAACTGTGGTGACAAGATGATGATCATGCTTGAGAAGATCAATGAATTAGTATCTCAGACAATGTTAAAGGTACTACAATAACACTCATTATTACTTCCTTCAGGAGTTCCTTTACCTTCCCTAGAAGATCCCTCCCCCATAGAAAATTGTTGTTACCATTGGATGAAGACATGTCCATTATGAATTGTTGGTGTAGGGAGCACCAGATGATCAAACCTTGGTTTTGATGATGACATGAGGTTCAAGTTAAGTGTGTGGTGTACTGATATATTTATCTAAGTGTGCAGGGAGCACAGGAAAGTCCTAGTTGAGACTAGGCAAAACAAGTCCTAATCGAGGCTAGGCAAAGCAAGTTCTAGTGTGATCTAGGCAAAGGAAAGTCCTAGTTTGGAGGATCAAGTAAAAGTCTTAGCAGAATCAAGTGCACCATGTGCAAGTCAAAGCAGGTCAGGAGGACCAGATGCATGGAAGAAATCCAGGAAGGTCAGTTGGACCAAATGTGTGGTGGAAGTTTAGGCGGTCAAGTGGGCCAGTTGCCTAGTAGCAAATCCTGGGGGTTAAAGATCAAGGCTAAGCGGGAAGTCCAACAAGTCTAGCAAACAGGTAAATTCTCTTGAGTGGAGTGGATAAGGGCGCGTTCCTGAAGTGGAATAGTAGGTATCGGTTTAACCCTGGATTTCATTAGAAATCCAAAGTTAAGACCACTTAATAGTTTGAAACTGTTACTTCTTTTCTACTACATTTGATTTTTGCACTAACTTGTAATGCAGGAAAGGAGGGGTGGGAACTTTGATTCCGGACAACCTTATCCAAAATCTAAGAGCTCGGATTTGTTGATCCAGGCACCCGGATTGTTGGTCCAAGCGATCGGACATCAACGGAACCAAGCCAGCGATGCAATGAGGTAGCGTTGTCCCAGTGGTCGAGATACCTCAGCTTCTAGGTGCCCCGGATTGGTTCCAAGCGCTTGGATTCGAATAAACACAGCGGCGGTCAACGTTCATCCGGAACTTTCACGTCATCATACAAAAGCCTGAAAAGGGAATACAGGGGCCTGAAAGTGTCAGGTCAGCAGCACCAATGGTGGATCGGCTAATAGTGTAGAGGCACCCGGAAAGGAGTTCCAGGCGCCCGGAAAGCCCTATAAAAGAACTTTGAGGGAGAGCTCAGAATAGAAATTCAGAGCAATCTGACGGCTATCTGCGCGTGAAGGATCATCTTGGAAGTCATCGTAACGTCGGAGTTCTGCACCGCAAGTTTGCATCTTCTACTTCGGTTTGGTAATCGATTACTTTGTACTTAATTTACATAGAACGATAACTATTTTATCGGTTCTGCTTTTTCTTGTAATTGATAAAACTCCTCTCTGTGAGGAAGGAGTTTATTAGTGGATTGTCCAACGTAAATGATCAACGATCGTGGGCTTTGGAGTAGCAGCCTGTGATTGTGAATTAAGTAAAAAATTGTGTCTCTTTTTGTTTGTATTTTCGTACTTATTATTTCTGTTGCAAGTTTCATCTCTGTTTAATCGAATTCACGAACGTAAACGATAATTTTATAAAAATTGTGAAAACGCTATAGCTAGTGTTATTCACCCCCTCTAGCACTCTCTTCGATCCTACAATTGGTATCAAAGCGGGGTGCTCGAACGTAATACAACCACTGGTCAAGCAGGTTTTTCAAGATTTTTTTGAATTATTTTTGATTTTTTTTTAAAAAGTTGTTTTATTTTTTCTCCCGCACTACTAATCGAAGACCAAGTCTTGGAATGAGTTTTCCTTGTTCTTTCTGTGTGTTAGATCAATGGCTCATCAGGAAGGATTCAGCACCGCAAGGCCACCGCTGTTCTCCAGGGAGGACTTCATCTACTAGAAAGGTAGAATGGAGTACCACTTGAAGACTCAAGTGGAAATGTGGATAGTCATCCAAACGGGATTCACAATCCCGACTAACAATGATGGATTTACCACAGTCTTGTAACAAATGGAATGCGACCACAAGGGAAAAGATAGAGGCAGATGCAAAGGCAACCCAAACTCTGCAATCTGGGTTGACCAAGGAAGAGTTGAACCGAGTCGAGCCTTTCATCAGTGCAAAGGACCTTTGGGATAAATTGATCGAATTACACGAAGGCACCTCGGATACGAAAGTCAGCAAGAGGGATTTGTTGATGAACAAATTGTAGAACATCCGTATGATGGATGAAGAATCAACAAGTGCTCTACACGCGAGAATTCAAGACATTTTGAATGGTATACATGCAATCAAACAACTGGTGAAAAACTGAGATATAATAAGGTACGATTTGAAAGCATTTCCAAGGAACACTTTGTGGGCATCTATAGTGGATGCTTACAAGGTCTCTAGGGACCTTTCAAAAATTAAATTAGATGAATTATTTTTTGAATTCGAATTGCATGAGCAAACTAACACCGAAGTGGAAGAGAAAGGTATAACCCTTCTTACAGGTACATCTCCAGAGGAAATCCAAAAAAGACAACAAAAGAAGAAATTGACACATAAGCTCCGAGAGCAACGATGAG
>NC_133880.1:11315520-11369491 GCF_044706935.1 Curcuma longa | reverse complement strand
TGTAAGATCGAAAATACGCTAGAGGGGGGGTGAATAGCGTGTTTGCACGCTTTTCAATTTTTCATAGAAACTCGAGTGTGAAAACGGAAGCGAATAAAGACTACGAATACAGAGAAGTAATGCAGTAAAGTAAAGGACACTTTTTGTTTTTACTTGGTTCACAGCGCAACGCTGCTACTCCAATGCCCACGATCCTTGACCGTTTACGTTGGGCTATCCACTAAACCACTTGCCCCTTTCTGGCAGCAAGTGTATCAAAAATCCGATTACAAAAATGATTACAATATCAATATGAATTGAAGTACAAATTAAGCGTTTGTTACCAAACTTTCGCTCCCCGGAAGTCAAATTCGGCGTCTCGGTGTCAGGACCAGTTGCTTGAGGTAGGCACAGCACCGACGTCGAAGTTGGAAGGTTCGGGAGTCGCGGGAACGTAGTTTGGAAGCGTTGAAATTGAATTAATCGGCTGCTGCTCGTGGTTCCCTTATATAGCCGACTTGAGTCGACTCAGATGGAGATCTGGGTCGACTCCAGCGTGCGTGGCAAATAAAACTTGATCGCTTTCGTCGCTTATCCCTCCTGAGTTGACTCTGATCACGTTCTGGGTCGACTCTAGTTGCGGTGGCGGCAGCGGCAATAAGATTTGACCCTGAGTTGACTCAAAACTTCACCTGAGTCGACTCCAGGCTGATCTGGCGGAAAACTCGACGCGCTGACTTCCGGATTCAAGATGATTCGGCTGGAGTCGACTCCAGAACCTATCTGGGTCGACTCCAGACTCGAAAAATCAGATTTTTCATCCGGAGTTGACTTTCGTCGGGCTTTTCCTTCCTGCACAATAAGTTAGCTCAAATGTAACATGCAAAGGATCAAGTCGGTTCACCGAACCAACTTCGAGTCTTAACTTCAGATCTCCGGTGAGATCCTGGGTCAGATCGGCGCCTACTGTTCCTCGTAGGAATGCATCCTCACCCACTCTCTCGGGAGAATTTACCTGATGCCAACCGAGTCCTCCTGACCTGTTGGACTTGTGCTCGGCTCTATCGTTGCCCCCCCAGGACTTGAAATGCAACTGATCCTCCTGATCAGTCCATTCTTCTACTACAACTTGGTCCTCCTGACCAAGTCCAGACTTGTGCCTGGTGCACTTTGACTCTGCCAAGACTTCATGCCTAGCAGCACTAGGACTTTACCTGTTTTCTGCAAGCTCACTTCAACCTGGTTAGCCAAACCACATACTTAACTTGATCCTAGTTCCATAATCAAAACTCAGGTTCGATCTGCTAGTGCTTCCTGCACTAACAGGTATCCACCTCTACGAGATGACTAATCCAAGGATCCACACACACAGCCGACGATTCCACTATGAGAAAAACCTCCTTCTCGAATCACATTTCGAAGGCGGAGAAACCTTCACAACACAATGTCTTCCTCGTACAAGATCTTTAATGAAGTTTGAGAGGAAGAGAAGAGCTTTTTACAATCTCAGAGAGCAGTTAAGAAGATAAAAGAATGTTATTTTTTTCTCTATGACATTGACCGCTCTTTTTATTAAATTTAGTGCACCAGTCGACTGCTCCTAGGGCCAGTCGACTGATGGGCTTCAATGGAAATTATATATGCATTTAATTCACCAGTTGTCACCCCAACGGCAGTATATCAGTCGACTGCTCCATGGTCAGTCGACTGGTCCCAATCGACTGTCCCCAGTCGACTGTCAACTCGACTGATTTTTCTGTGCTTGTCTGTGTGTGCTCCGGATCAACCCCAGTCGACTGCTGGCAGGGTCAGTCGACTGCAAGAGCTGAAAACTTCCCTTTTCAGCTTCTCTTCACCCCTTAGCCTTGATGCAAGCCTTTAAACGTCTTCCACAAGCCTCGTGCTCTTCCTTGCACTAGCTTGAGACATTTCCTTCGACTTCATCGTGCTAAGATATCCTTGCCAAGAGGCCTCACCTCCGGGACTTCATCCTTGCCAAGAGGTCGCGCCTCCGGGACTTCACCTTTGCCAAGACTCCATTCCTGGACTTTCCTGTGAACTCAAGTCACACATGTTAGATCAACAAATATTGCCTAACTTTACTGATTTAGCCAAACATTAAAATCCAATCACTTGGGGCACGATTGCACCAATAGAAACTTTTTATTTACCTCTTTGAGACCGTTATGGGTTACTGGGAAAATAAATGATTTGATTCTATTGATCTTGAGTCAATCCTTTAAGACCTTATGCAATGGAAGAAATGAACCAAGCCTGTGGCAGGTAAGTATCTAAGGCCGAAAATATTTAGAAACATGGTAGCATGACGACTTGACTTGAAGTAAGGATTTGATACCAAATAGACTAAGACTACTTTTGCATTGAGCATGGAGAACTTCTTCTAGGCCCTGTTTTAATGATTTTGAGTATCATGCTTACTATTACTTTTGTTTGATAAGACTAGACCGATGTGCTTGGGATATCTATACTACTTTGTATTTCTATCTGAATCTAGACGTAGGTTTTTACTTGAGGGCAAGCAAAGGTTTAAGTCTAGGGTTGTGATGTGCATAGAGAATATATATGTTTATGAGGTTTACATTGCAAATCTTTCTGTATTTCATATCATTTTCGTATGTTTATCACATCCTTTATCTATGCATTAGGTATATTTTCTCTATTTCCTATTTCAGAGGTCTGCTCTTACGGTTATGCTTTTGCAGGATAGAAATGGAGCGAAAGAAGGCGAAACAGAGTATTAACAGAAGACAAGGCAAGACGTGGTCGTGCCTCCAAGGCACGACCGTGTCTCAAACTCCAAGTGGTCATGCCCACCAGGGCATGGCTGTGCCTCACCACCAGAGGAGCACCTGCCCCTGGCCGTGCCTTCATCCAAGAAGCCAGCTGCCCACGACCGTGCCTACCAGGCACGACCGTGTCTCCATTTCAACCTTGAGCCAAGGCCTAGCTGTCCCCACCAGGCACGGCCGTGCCTTCATCCAGAGGAGCAAATGTTTCTAGTCGTGCCTCACAGGCACGACTGTGCCAGAATTCCAGAAGCTCAACAGGGTCTGGCCGTGCCTACTAGACACAGTCGTGCCTTGTTTCCAGAGGCTCAACAACACACGACCGTGCCTTGTTTCCAGGGGACCAGCAACACATGGTCATGCCTACTAGGCACGACCATGTGACGGAGGTGTGACAGTCGTGTGCCCTGGGCCATGTGACTAGACACAGCCGTGTTGTGAAGGTTTGATAGCAGGGGCATATAAATACCCCCTCATTTGTCCTAAAAAAGGAGAGAGGCCTTAAGAGTGATAGTGAGCCACCTTAGACGCCATCCGGAGTAAAAATCGATGATTAGTCCATCCTTTTGGGGCTACTCCGTTGCATCCATCCACCGTCGACGAGGAGATTGCAAGGCGAAGAAGAAGACAACCATTGATAAGTTTTATTTCCTTTTTCTAGGATCTAAAATATATTTCTTTACATCTTCTTTGTATTGTACCCCCTCCGTCATAGAGTAGAACCTTAGATTCTAGGATGTAGGAGGAATCGAGGTGTATTTTGGATGATTATAACTATGTATTTGTGTTTACCATGTTCTATGATATATTTGTGCATTTGCTTTATGGATATTGTGCCTTATGCTTATTTGATAAAATGAATGTGAATGGTATGAATCTATAAGGATGAGGATGAGTTGTGGTCTAAGGAAATCTTAGGATAGTATAACCAGGGTGCCTTGTAACAGAAGGTGAATCTTTAACCGGATTTTTCAAGGAAATTCTTAGGTTACAATGAATCTTTATGAGAGATAGCTAATGGTTATTGATTGTTAGAGAGAGATCCTTAATTGGATACCCGATGACACGGGGTAGGACACTAGTAGTATGTTGGAGTGTCCGGTGACAGCGGGAGAGCTATAACCAGGCTATATAGGGTCATCTGGAACTAACAATCGTAATGTTAGAGGATTATTGATTTTATTCTAAGGAAACCTGACGAGGTCTAATTGGATGTTTTGGTTAGAATCTCTGCAAATGTGTAAACATTGAAGAATGGTAAGGAGTCCATAGTCAATCAAATATAATCTCGAGGAATCCAAAATCCTAGGATCGTTTTCTCAAATCCTGTCACTAGTTGATTTTACTTTGATTGAGGTTTAGGAGCTCGACTATACTCTCACTTTCCCCATCTCAACCCAAATTACGTGATCTCTCCACTCTTCTTGTGATTGTTTAGTGATTGATTCCTTGGTCCCTGTGGCTTGATATCTTTTATTACTTGATGACATTCCGTATACTTGCGAAAGACCATCAACTTTACATTTAAAAACTCATAAATATTTTAAGTTTAAAATTTTATTATAATAAATTTCATATGTTTGTTTTATTTTTTTTATTTATTGTGATTCTATTTTGTATATAGCAAGATGTGCTTATTACTTTGGCCCATAGATAGGTAGGTAAATTATATTCATTTAATATAGTTCTTGCCACTTCTTGCAATGTTTTATTCTTTTTTCTATAATTCTTTTTTGTTGAGGTGTTCCTGGACTTGAAAACTCATGATGATATTCATTTTCTAGACAAAATTGAATTATGCTCCATGGTCACTTCTAATCCATTTAATTTTTATATCTTTTTTATTTTTTAATAATTTACATAGATTAATAAATTGTTCAAGTGTTTCATCTTGTAGGGAATCCTATGTGATAAATAATAAAATTTACAATCGAAATAGGATCCCAACGAGTGATCCATGCGAAAGAAAACTCGTACGAGGTTCGATTTATCTATCTAATAGATCTATACCTTTGAAGTATGCCCTTCGCTTATCCCGCTTGTCCTCGGTTCGTCGATCTCTTGCACATTCAAGCATTCATGTCTCTATGCATATCCACACGAACACGATCTTAAGTTTTGAAGAAGAATTGCCTTTGTGGTCTAGCCACATAAAGAGATTCGGCCAAAACAAGGAGGAGGAAGAAAATGGGTGTTCGGCCAAGAGGGAGAAGATAGCTCAAAATACCTTGTGTACCTTTGAAAAATGCAAGAAAAACCTTTTATATTCATCTTATGAATATGAAAGATTTTTACCTTTTTAGCTTCCCCATATTAAAGTCAATTAAAACTCAAATAGAACACATGTTTCTCATGTTGGCTCTTCATCTTCTCTTCATCCAATGAAGAGAAAAATCTTTGGCCTTCCTCTATTATTAATTCATTAAAAATTTTAATGAGTCAATATCTCATTCAAATTTGGTTGAGTCTAATCTAAATGAGTCTAACTCAAATTAGACTCAATCCCATAATCCAATTGGATTCACTTGAGTATAACTCAATTAATCAATTTGGATCATATTTTAGTTAAACTAAAATCAATCAATCTTTGAAGCATCATATCCTTTGTATGTGACCCAATAGGTTCTCGTAACGTTGGTAATGTGTCTAAACTGCTTTAGACGCATAAGTAATGAGCGGTATCTAGCAATGTATCATTGCTATCCAAGTGATGAGAAAATCAAGATCTGACCTAACCTTTCTGTAACTACTATAATATATAATGATGTCTTTCTATCCTCAATATCTAGATTGATCAATGAGGCATAGACCGTGTCATCCTCGATATCAATCTTTGTATTTCTTGATCCCCGAATAGACTCATTCAAGCAAATGATCTCAATATCTCATATTTACTCATTTGAGCATGGCCATGCATTTAGTAGTCTTACTCGATCAAGGGGCCCATAGATATTACTCCCATCACATGGGAGGGATAGATCTCATCTACATCGCTCACATCCCTCCGCATAATTTGTTGCATATATACCCAGTAATCGCTTTTATAGTCTACCCTGTTACGGGTAACTTTTGACGATACCAAAGTACACAACTCCTTAGGGAACCGTAGTGACTTCAGGTTTAAAGACTATTCATACCAATAGTCACATGAGAAAGTTTATGACACTCATATAATAATCCATGAAACTTTCTTATGATGGATCAATTCAATATATATTCTCTAATATATATCCATGTGTCAATGTGATATCACATATATATCCATGACTTGTGAGATCAAGGCATCAATTGACCTACATACTAATCTCAATGTATTAATATTGTCCTTGAATAATAATACTTAACTATGAATAGTTAAGAGTAGTATTCTCTACATCATCTCACTCAATTCAACTTATTGATATGATGTAGATTAAAACCTACTACTCAAGGGCATTATTATATTTAGTCATTTGACACCAACATGAAGTAAATATAATAATCAAACTTTGTCTTTATTAACAATAGAATATGATACAAAAGTATCTAGTCAATCATCACATAATTGACTCTAGGGCTACTACTAACACATTCTTGTGCTAAAAAAGTGCTCAATTTTTGCTCATGTGGTCCGGGAAGCGGTAGGAGGAGTGTTGCGACACTTAGGGCTTCAGATCCAATCTTACGAGTTTGTTTTTTACTTGTTATTATCATACTACTCTTATTTTATTTGTGATTATACCTTACTACACTGTAAGAGGTTTCTCCATCTCCGAAAGATTTCAAGAAAGGAAAAATCCACTAGTACTCACGTTTGAGACCTAGGTGGAGTACGGACCCTGGGGTTGCCGAACCATGTTAAACTTGTTATCTCTTTTCTTTCTTGTTTTATTTTGTTTTATTCCGTTGAGCTACTAACATCTCTAATAGAAAAGGATGATAAAAATTTTGATTACGCTATTCACCCTTCCCCTCTAGCGTCAAAGGATCCTACAGACTCGTGGCTAAAGGATTCACTCAAAGGGAAGAAACTAACTATAAAGAGACATTTTCTCCTGTCATTATTATAGCATGGGTTGCACATTTTGACTTATAGTTGCAACAAATGAATATGAAAACAATGTTTATTAATGAAGATCTAGAGGAAAAGGTTTATATGAAACAACTAGAAGGATTTTTCTCTAGTAATGGTGAGCACTTGATATGCAAGTTCAAGAAATTCTTATATAGATTAAAACAAACTTTCCGTTAATGGTATTTAAAATTTCATGATGTTATCTCTTCATTTGATTTCTTGGAGAATGTCATGGATCAATGTATATACTAGAAGGTCAATGGGAGTAAAATTTGTTTCCTTATTTTCTATATGGATGATATTTTACTTGCAACCAATGATAAGGGTTTATTATATAAGGTAAAATAATTCCTTTCTAAGAATTTTAATATAAAAGATAAGAATGAAGCATCTTATGCCATTGGCATTATGATAAACGGAGATAGATTTATAGGAATCTTAAGCCTGTCTCAAAAAATCTATATCAACAAAGTTTAAGAGAGATTTAAAAAAACAGATGAAAAATTAATTCACCAAATATAGCTCTCATTGTGAAGGATGACAAATTCAATATGGATCAATGTTCAAAAATTGACTTTGAAAGGGAACAAAAGAAAAACATTCTTTATGCCTCTGCTGTCGGAAGCTTGATGTATGCTCATATCTTCACTATACCTAATATTGCATTTGTTGTTGGCATGTTGGGAAGATATCGGAGTAATCCGAGTATAAACCACTGGAAAGTTGTAAAGAATGTGATGAGATACCTTCAAGGGACTAAAGACTACATGATTGTATTAAGATGAGCTGAGAATTTGAAAATGATTAGCTACTCTAAATACTACGTCGACTATATTGATTCATAAAAATCAACTTCAGGATATATTTTTATGCTTGTCAATGGAGTTGTGTCTTAGAGAAGTGTAAAGCAAACATTGACTACCACTTCCACTATGAAAGCTGAGTTCGTATTTTGAGGCGATCTCACATGGTGTTTGGATGAAGAGTTTCATTTCGAGCCTTTTAGGTCATTGAGGATATATTATAACAATTCAATTGTTATCTTTATGCCTGAGAATAATAAAAGTGGAAATTGAATTAAGCACATCGACATTAAGTATCTAGCCATAAAAGAACGTGTTAGAGATAAAATAGTGGTTATTGAACACATTAGCATTGAATTGATGATTATTGATCCTTTGACTAAAGGTATGCCACCGTTGAAATTTAAGGATTATGTAGAGAGAATGAGACTTGATCCCTTTATGTAATTTTGTTGTAAAAATAATTTGGTTATCAATGAAACTCAATTATGATATTTTCTCATATTACATTCATTTGAGAAATATCACTAAAGTTAGACCTCGAATAAACATAAGCTTTATTTATTAAGATATATTGGTTGAAAAGCATAATACTCATATTTAGAGAATCTATCACCACAATTCATGTATCTTATTCACTCATTTAGTAAATGATGAGATATATATGTGCTAAGTGGAGAATATTGGAAAGATTTTTTATTTTGATTACAAATCTTACCTTATTAAGTGGCACATATTTATTAAGATTTAAATGTACCTAATTAATCAAAATCTTACCTTATAAATATGTATATCATATCTTTTATTGAGTGCACGATTATCTTGCCATAATTTATCATAATCTTAAGGATTGACTCAATGATATATAGTAATGAGTCCTCTATACATAATGGTCTTTCCGATCTCTAAACATATACCCATTCGAGAATAATAACACCATTTATAAAAGAGATTTGGAGTATTTAGAAGACTCTAAAGCATTAACCAACATTAAGTAGTGTTTAAGACTTTCTTCAAATATTAATGGCTAGAGATAACAATTGATCTTTTTTCTGCATTCAATTATCATGTTTACATTATGTGGTGTTTAAGGTATTCTTCAAATATCAATGGTTGGAGATGACAATTGATCTTTTTCTGCATTTAATTATCATGTTTATTTAGTACAAAACATGATATAAATTCTAACATGAAGTCAAGAATTGCTCAGGAGTTCATTCAAAAAGCTACATATCACATATAATCTTAGTTGGTGATATTGGATAGTAATTCCCTTCTAGCCTAGTAGTAAGTATAAACCACATGACCTGACTCCCATGTTAGTAGCTCTGTACACATGACATCTTTCCAAGTGCTCAATATTTCGAGCATCGAGTTTGACCTCCAAACTTTGACATCCTGAGTACTTAGCATCTTAAGACAACTTCCATATAGTGTTTGGCAACTTCAGCACCCATTTTAGCTTCTAGAGACGTTCGACAATTAGAGTATCAATTTCAAATCCTAAAGTGCACGGCAACCCAAGTACCTCCATCATCTTCCAAAATTCTCGATAGCTTGAGCACCTCTCTCTCATCTTCTAGAATATTTGGCGACCTGAGCAACTTCCTCAATTTCTTTAGTGTTTGGTAGCCCGAGCACTAGACTTAACATCATGGGCTCACACATGGGCTCACACAGTGCCGGCTTTAGGCATAGGCCACTAAGGCTTATGCCTAGGGCCCCCCAATAAATTAGGATCCATTTTTTTTAATTATTAATTATATATATATATATATATATATTAAGATAATAAGAAATTTTTAAAATATCTTTAGTAGATTTTGGAAAGATTTGGCATGATCATTAGATTTTGTAGAGATTTGGCATGGTCATTGGATTTCATAAAGATGTTGACATGATTCTAATATATTTAATATTTCTCAATTCTTAAAATTTTAATTTTACTAATTTCTTTATATTCCTCTCCTTCCTTCCTTATTAATCTAATAACTTATTTTGCTCAACTGCAAACATTTTACTTATTTGATAGTTTATTTTCTCTCCTCGAGACATTTTCGAAATCATCACAAGGGATGTAAGGAGAGGAACGATCAGAATTAAGATCTTTTGTTACATATTTTTCTATGATCTTAAAACCTAAAGGTATTGTATTCCTTATTTCCCTATCAAATCTTTTTTTTATGCTTCTGTTAATTTCTTATTTTCTTATCAATGATTCCTGTTGTAAACTTATAAACTTGTAATCTTATTCACAGTTAATACTGTTAGCAAATTTTTACAATATAAAAATATGAACATTACTATTGTATTAGATTAATTAAAAGGTTTTATTTCTTTTTTGAATGAGTATAGAGAAAATGGATTCATATCTGCTATGATTTCTGTTAAATAAATTGCAAATGAAATGAATATAGAAATTTAATTAATAATTTTACATGTCAAAAAGTTAGAAAATTTAATTTTATATAAAAAAATTATTTTTAAAATTAATATTTTAATTTATTTTAAAAAAAATTTAAATCCACCATCATCGGTCTCAAATCCGAATAAAAAAAGATGAAAGAATTTTTTTTTAAATAATAATAATTATTTTAAAAAAATCGCCTAGGACCTTCCGGAGGCTTGAGCCGCCCCTGGGCTCACAAGGCATGACTCGGGGCTCTAACTAAGTTTCATACCCAATTTGTCCCTCCAAATGTGTCAGACATCTCCTGCCTCGTCGTTAGCCCATCCATCTCCTAGGCATGGTTTTGACAAGAACAATCATATCCCATGCATTGCCTTATGTAGCTAAAGCAAACTACTTATAATTAGTGAGATATCATTTAGAAAGAACCACTACAATTTACAGACATAAAAAGTAAATCATAATTGAGTAAACACGGACGAAGAGATGACATATCACAACATGGTTTGTGCGGGCTTAGACCATTACTAGCCGCACTCTTGTTAGCATCTATATCACAAGAAACGATCACCTATATCACTCAGAAGACTAATTATATATAAAAAAAAGACAAAATCAAGTAAAGGAATCTGATTCTTATTCTCTCCTAACTTAAGCATTAAGCATTAAGCATCAAAGAGATTTTGCAGGATATTTTCTGTGCCTCTTGGCACGTGCTAATGCACACAAATTTATCCATATCATCAAAGAAAGGAAGCTTCGTCATCAGTGCCCATGGAAGAAGCAAATTTTAGAGGCAGCGCAAGGGATGACAATTTTCTAGCTACGTTGGCTCTATCCTTCCTTATCTCCGTGCAAAGGTGAAATGCAGACCATATATAAAACAAACTTCATCCTCTTATCTCAAAGCGGCATGAATCAATAGGGTCCAAGTAAAACAACAAAAATAGAATATGCAAATTAAAATCCTCTTATCCTTTAGCACATGTAGAATCAATAAATTGAGAAAACACATTGCTAGCGCCAGCCAATTACCTCAAAAATGGCGAATCCAATATCGATCCAAGTGTGGAATCCCAGTGGGAAGTACAGAGTCGTTAGTACCAAATCCATGCCTGGAACTCGGTGGATCCGCCTCTTGACTGACCAAGACTGCCGCGTTGAGGTAGTTATAACAGTATCTCTGATATTAATCTCTATATCTTGATCGACACAACTTTGTCTTCGTAGATATGCACAGAAAAGAAAACTATACTATCGGTGGATGACATCGTCGCATTAATCGGAGATCGGTGCGATGGAGTAATTGGACAAGCAAGTATATTGTGTTGTAGCCTTTAATTATACAAGAATCTTTTAGCTGCTCTATTGATCTGGGTAACCTTGTAATCTGTGGGACGCGCAGTTAACGGAGGACTGGGGTGAGTCGTTGTTTTCTGCTCTGAAGAGAGCCGGCGGAACTGCTTTTAGTAATATGGCTGTTGGCTACAATAATGTTGATGTCAGCGCCGCTAACAAGTACGGAGTTGCTGTTGGGAACACTCCTGTAAGTTATGGCAGAGCTGCTTTTATTTATTTAAGTTTGTTTAGTTAATTTATCTTTTGCCGGATGATCTTTTTCATGTTGTAGGGAGTTCTCACAGAGACAACAGCTGAATTGGCTGCCTCGCTTTCACTAGCAGCTGCCAGAAGAATAGTTGAAGCAGATCAGTTCATGAGAGCTGGCTTATATGATGGATGGCTTCCCCATTTGTATGCTTTTGTTAATACTTGTTCTGTTTCAGTGCTTCGAAAAGGTGTAACACACTGAAACATTAATCTTAACATGATCACATGGTCAGTGCTTTGATGAAGTTTATAATGTTAAATCTCTCTCTCTCTCTCTCTCTCTTAAAATGAAACATGAATCTTAGCATGAACATAGTGTTTAGCGTTTGGTGAAGTATATAATCTGAAATCTGAACTCTTTTATTTTTTTAAAAAAAAATGAAAAATGATTCAGAGCTTTAATTGATGAAGTTTGCGAAACCTTTCTTCTTGAACTGAAGTATGAAACTTAACATGAACATATTGCTTATGCTAGGTTCGTTGGAAACTTACTCAAGGGACAGACAGTGGGAGTGATTGGAGCTGGTCGTATCGGGTCTGCTTACGCTAGGATGATGGTAAATCTTTAGTGACTTTTACACCATATATAATTACTCGTTGCTACATCTCATGCATGCACTTTTATTTATCCAGCTAACATTAGCATCAGAAGAGATTTCCCAAATATGAATCTATTTAACGTTGCTTCTTTCTTCTGTGGACAGATTGAGGGCTTCAAGATGAACCTGATATATTATGACTTGTATCAGTCCACAAGGCTAGAAAAGTTCGTGACAGGCATGTTGTCATCACCTTTCAGCTGTTATTTAATCATTATCATCCATTTGATTTGAAGTTAACTAGACTGTGAAAAAGTTGCTGTTTTTCATTTCGGTGTTCAGCATATGGACAGTTCCTACAAGCAAATGGTGAACCACCTGTTACATGGACAAGAGCTGCGACCATGGAGGATGTGCTCAGAGAGGCTGATGTAGTAAGAATTCATACATCGCATGCATTCTAGGCCATGTTAGCAGAGCTGGTTATATTAGAGTGGAAATTGTATTGGGTAAATTTAATAATTTGTATATTATATAGATGAATTATGTAGTGCATATCAACTAGTTGGAACAAAGACAACGAACGATGATAATATACTCTTTTGTGGTTCGGAAAGAAAGTTATTTTGCTAGAAATACAATTGAATACATGATAATTTGTTACATATAAGTGGAACTAATTGAGTCCAGTCCATTCAATTTGTAGATAAGTCTTCATCCCGTGTTGGACAAGACTACATATCACCTTATAAACAAAGAGAGGCTGGCCATCATGAAAAAGGTGAACCTTGTGCTGAATT
Source organism: Curcuma longa (assembly GCF_044706935.1). Lineage (NCBI taxonomy): Eukaryota > Viridiplantae > Streptophyta > Magnoliopsida > Zingiberales > Zingiberaceae > Curcuma > Curcuma longa. The sequence goes on along the minus strand of NC_133880.1, from coordinate 11,356,491 downwards.
TTCTAGCTATAAATAGAGTCAAGAAGAATGCCATTCAATTGTTGGCCTCCTGCAGGAAGCAATACTGGTGAATGCAAGCCGAGGACCAGTTATCGACGAAGCTGCTTTGGTTGAACATCTGAAGGCAAATCCTATGTTCCGTGTCGGTCTCGATGTTTTTGAGGTAATTATGCGAGGATCAGTTCACTTATGATTGATGACACTGTCAAGTAGATTGAAATCTGTTTTGCTCTTCTGCACAGGATGAGCCAAGGATGAAACCTGGTCTCGCTGAACAGAAAAATGCAGTTATTGTGCCACATATTGCCTCTGCATCCAAGGTGACAGACAACACACAGATTGAAGCTTAATTCAACAAACTTTGAGCAACTGAACTTATTTTGTTTCCTTAAAATTCTTGATATAGTGGACGCGTGAAGGAATGGCAACTCTTGCTGCTTTAAATGTTCTTGTAAGATCACCACTTCTAAATTCTACACTTGCTTGTTTATTTATGACGAGGAAATTAGAAATTATATATAATCCTTATTAGAGACTTCTATAGGAAAATTCTACTTAAACCTGCTATATTTATTGGATGCAGGGAAAGATTAAAGGGTATCCAGTTTGGGGGGATCCAAATCGTGTTGATAAATTCTTGGATGAGAAATCTCCAGTTCCTGCTGCATGTCCAAGCATTGTTAATGCCAAACAGCTTGGTATTACTCCAACTTTTATCTTAATCTATTTTATACTCTCTTCTTCGAACACTTTTATTAATTTGGCAATTAATTTGTTTTGCAGGCCTACCAGTTTCAAAACTGTGACGCAATACAAGATATACACTGCAGATGAAAGGCTTTTTTATTATTTAACCACAAGGGGATATGTATCTAGGTACTATGCATATGATTGACAGTTCTTATTATTTATCAGATATGTTTTCCCGTGCTAGGTTGAACAAAACACCACAAATCTTGCTCCAATTTAGCTAAAGAAATTCCATTGAATTGGATGTTAGGTTCTTCTTTTGAATAACATTGACGTTCTGTGTGCATAAAATTTGATAATTCCAATCCAACTCAAACTCAACATAGTTATTAAAAGTATACATTGAAGTTTGAACACAAACATTAAACACTTTGTTAAACATCTAGAGAATTGAATGTTATGAACAAGTTTTATTCAAATCTATCAAACTCAGTTATAATTTAATTTTGAAGTGAAAACATGTAAACAAAATAAAAAATTCATTAAAATGGGAATATAAAGTCTTAACAACTGCAGGTTTGATTTCCATGAACATCATTTCGTTGAGTATACAATACTTAATGAAATTCCATTGATTTTCATGAACATCTTTGAGTATACAATACTTAATGAAATTCCATTTCAATCTTCTTCCTTTTATATCAAATTAATAGATGAATCTCCTTTAATGAACGATTGATCTAAGAATGTTGGGTTGATGGGTTGTCCGCTACGAACGCTTCTTGATTTATCTTGATGGTCGGTGAGAAACTTCTGTGGAATCAGACCAGTTGCCGTAGGATTAATCAGTGTAAGTTGAATACCTAGTGCCAACTAAAAGAACAAAGATGGACTCTAATCAAGCTCCATGCTGCTTCTCTTGTAGCCAAAACTTCCTTGATTCCTCTAGTCTTAGTCGCTTTGTCTCCATAAGCATTGCTTCATCACATCTTATGAAGTGGTACCTCTACTACAATTGCTAGCATCTTGACATAGTCAGTTAGGGAAGGAGTGAAATTTTATATAGAGAATGCTATAGTTTGTTAGGCCTTTTTGTGGGCTTAAAAGTTGTCGTCAGAATAATTAGATGAGAATCGTGCATCTATTTTATTGTTGTTGGGATCATCATAATGAAATAAACATGACACGGTGGTTGCAATAATAATTTAATTTTTCTTCTTTTACCTGACATGGTGGTTGCAAAAATATTTTAATTTTTTTTCTTTTACCTATAAGATTAGACCAAAATAAATAAATCATCATACTGTTTTAATGAGTAATTTATTTATTATTTTATTAATTTAGCATAATTAATTATGTATTTTAGTTCTTCATTATTCTCATGGTAGTTCAACTTCTTTTAAGAGGACTACCCTATATTTTCATTGTTTTATATAGTTTTCTTTTAAGATTTCTTTTTTCATTTTAGTAGCGAATAAATAAAATAGATACGCAACTAGAATATAAAAGATGGGAGAAACTATTAAACAACAAGATGTATACAAGATAGTTAATTTAGCATAAATAATTCTTTTCTAAAATTAAAATGATAGTTAATTTTATAGCAACAATTGCATTAGTTTCATCATGCATAAGATAAATTTGAGAACTAGGAAAGAACACCCGCTTTGAATGAAGAAATCCACTCCATTAAAAATCATCCCAAACAGTCACTTTATGTTCTTCTAACAATTAGGTATGCAATATATGAATGAGAACAATATTAGTTTACAACGGAGCAAAGTTATTAAAGCGGATAAGGGTCGAATCTCGGTGAAGCCGTGGTAATACCCTCCTTCATCATGACCAACTACAACTTCTCGATTTACCTTCTCATAGATGGTCGTGAGACCAATTATGAAACCGCTAGAGTGATGAATTCCATCTTTTTACTGAAAAGAACATCATATTAGTTATGACTCTATACTATAAACTAATTTACACAATAGGAAATCTTGTGTTGTCTTCCGGTAGCTCCGGGAGTACGCAAACTGATATGTATCGTCGAGGCTAGTGTTCGACACTATCTCCGTAAACGATATTGCTCCGCTACGGTGCTAACGGATAGCAGCAACTCGTTCCCAAGATACAACGACGTTGTCTCGAAATAGCAGCACTACAAATTTCGAGATCGGCGAACCTTCTCGTAGGCTTCTCGGACTCTTTATGCAGAGGATGCTCGAATGCTATGCTATGGATTGCAAAGATTGAATGAGATGAGTTTCCAATAGAAAGGGGATGTATATATACTTGGTGAAGAGGTAAGTATCCTTTGGTGAGGGCTGATCTGGATCGTTCATTTTGAAAGGGTATAACCCTTTAAAGATCTTTTAATCTCAGCCATCAGATTTGAAGAGTTATAACTCTTCAAATGACTTTTGATCTGATCCATTGATCTGAAGAGTTTTATCTCTTCATATTTATAATATGATCTCGTCCGTTGGATCTGAAGAGATTTAACTCTTCAGCCTAACTTGATCTCAGCCGTCAGATTTACTCTATTAATCCGACGCTTCAGATCAAACCCCCTCATCAATGGTCAGATTATGACCCAGAGCCATCAATGCTCCAGATCGCATCCACTGCGATCTATTACCATCTTCGATCCGACGGTCGCCATCTGTCTGCCCAGTCAGCGCTCTCTGTACAATCACGCGCCATGCAGGCACTGCCACCTGGAGCATAAATAAAAACTCCTCAGCTCCTCGCGACGACGCGTAAGTGCAAAAGTGCGCCTACAAAGCGCCCATTGCGCACGTGGCGGGTGGCGGGCTCACAGGTGCGAGCACCTGCTCGCCCATGGGTAGAGAGCACCTGTGCTTTTTGTGTTAACTCCATTAACACAGCAACACATATAAGGAAACTTTAGCTTGCGCCGGTTAGCGATGTGGGACTAAAACCCCATCTTTTTCTTAACGTTATTTTGGACACAACTTTAGCCAATTAATTTCTCATTCACCCGTAATCGGTTTTGAGCAAATTAATAGTCTAGATTTATCTACGCGAAACATAGATTTCGATTTTGAAGTCATATCAGACTTCCAACGATCGATGACACCTTAATTTTGCCTTGCAAAATCATATCCAACAATCCCCCACATGAATGGAAATTAATGCAATGTATGTATGCATGCTGACACTTTACAAGAGTCCAATCGATAAGTCACTGCATCAGGAGAGGTAGCTTGTGGCTTTGAACCTTCCGTAGTGGAATGCTATCGAGTATACTAGGCTGCGCAGTGAACGTGATGTCTTGAACTGCTCAGCTGTTGGTGTATACTAAGACAATAACACCCACACAGAGACCTATCTCACCTACTTTAGGTTCTCATGGTTGGTTCCATTTCGGCCATGGACACCATCTTGGATTCATGAGTGTTTCATTGAAGCGGCCTGTCTTCACACTCACATAGGTGACACTTCTATCAAGAGTATCCTACCATACTCCACCTTATAAGGTATAGAAGTCATTAAAAGCATAAGCTTAACCTCACTACATGTGGTAGGGCAGCACCAATTCATCCTAGGATTGGGATAGAGATAAAATATCTCATGTGCTGTAACACAACTTCTGTAACTTCGTTGTCCCATTGAACCAAGATCTTGGGATCTCCAGTCAACAAGGTTGGGTTACCGCTACAGTCGTTTTCAGTTGTAGATTTTTAATCTCATTCCTCTTGATGAGCAGTATACTTGATCTCGACTCAACCCCTTCGTAAGAGGATCTGCCAAATTATCTTTGGACTTAACATAGTCGATTGCAATCACTCCATTCGAGATCAACTGCCTAATGGTATTATGTCTACGACGTATATGTCGTGACTTACCATTATACATACTACTCTGTGCCCTTCCAATCGCCGATTGACTATCACAGTGGATAAGTACGGCAGGCACAGGTTTCGTCCAGCTCGGAATATCTTCCAAGAAATTCCGCAGCCATTCAGCTTCCTCAGCTGCTTTGTCTAGTGCTATAAACTCGGATTCCATAGTTGACCGAGCAATGCACGTCTGCTTAGTGGATTTCCAAGATACTGCTCCCCCACCGATCGTGAATACATATCCACTAGTGGATTTGGAGTCTTTTGTATCTGATATCCAATTAGCATCACAATATCCCTCTAACACAGCGGGATATTTTCCATAATGTAATCCATAGTTCATAGTATATTTCAAATACCTAAGAACTCGCATTAATGCTTTCCAATGGGTGTCGTTTGGATTACTCGTAAAACGACTTAGCTTGTTGACCGCACAGGCAATATCCGGACGTGTGCAGTTTGTGAGATACATCAAACTGCCTATTATCCGAGAATATTCCAACTGCGATATGGGTTCACCATGGTTTTTCGCTAAGTGTTGACTTAGATCCATAGGTGTTTTCACTGTAGAGAGATCATGCGCATTGAACCTTTTCAATACTGACTCTACATAATGGGATTGTGTCAAAACTATCCCATCAGATGTCCTGAGAATTTTAATTCCCAATATAACATCTGCTTGACCCATATCTTTCATATCGAAATTCTTGGTCAACATTTTCTTTGTAGTCATGATTACATCATGATTACTACCCATTATTAGCATGTCGTCTACGTATAGACACACGATTACATATCCTTCAGGTGTGTTTTTGACATAAATGCATTTGTCACATTCATTTATTCTGAATTCGTTTGACAGCATTACTTTGTCAAATTTTTCGTGCCATTGTTTAGGCGCTTGCTTAAGTCCGTACAATGACTTAACAAGTCGACACACCTTCTTCTCATTTCCTGGAGCCACAAACCCCTCGGGTTGCTCCATATAAATTTCTTCTTCCAACTCACCATTTAAGAACGCAGTCTTAACATCCATTTGATGTATTTCAAGGTCATACAGTGCTGCAATGGCTATTAGCACTCGTATGGACGTAATCCTTGTCACCGGTGAGTAGGTATCGAAGTAATCAAGGCCTTCCTCTTGCTTGTACCCCTTGGCTACAAGTCTGGCCTTATACTTGTCAATCGATCCATCAGCTTTATACTTGCGTTTTAGTATCCACTTACAACCTAATGGTTTATTACCAGAAGGAAGGTCTACTAATTCCCAAGTATGATTATTCATGATGGACTCGATTTCACTATTGACAGCTTCTTTCCACATTGGAGCATCGGGACTAGAGAGAGCTTCACTTAATGTTCTTGGGTCCATCTCTGACATAAAAGTCATGAAATCTGGCCCGAACGATTTCTCAACTCTAGCCCGTTTGCTACGACGTGGCTCTTCGCTTTGATCGTCAATAGTTCTTTTATAACAACTAAGTTCGGTAACGTCATTTCCGTTTGAACTTCCGTTGTTATCACTTTCAACGTTTCCCTTCTTATTTGGGAATACGTTCTCAAAGAATATCACATTCCGAGATTCTATGGTTGTTCCCACATGAATATCAGGAATGTCTGATTTGTGAACTAGGAAACGATATGCACTACTATTATGGGCATATCCGACAAATACCGCATCGAACGTTTTAGGTCCGATCTTTACTTGCTTTGGTTTAGGTACTTCGACCTTTGCCAAGCACCCCCACACTTTCAGGTATTTGTACGATGGCTCGCGGCCTTTCCATAGTTCGTATGGAGTTTTATCACTTTTCTTGTGAGGGATTTTATTGAGAATGTGATTTGCCGATAATATAGCTTCCCCCCACAAGTTCTGAGGTAAGCCTGAATTTATCAACAAGGCATTCATCATCTCCTTTAGTGTCCGATTTTTACGTTCGGCAACACCATTCGATTGAGGTGAGTAAGGCGCCGTTGTTTGATGGATAATGCCAGATTCTGAACAAAATTCATCAAACGGTGCACCATATTCTCCACCTCTATCGCTACGAATTATTTTAATTCGTTTGTCAAGTTGATTTTCAACTTCTGTTTTATAGGTTCTGAACGCCTCTAAGGCTTCGTCTTTACTTCTTAAAAGAAAGACATAACAGAACCTCGTGCAGTCATCGATAAAAGTAATGAAATACTTTTTACCTCCTCTAGTTTGCACGAATTTCAAGTCACATAGATCACTATGTATTAACTCTAGAGGAGTCGTTGACCTTTCCACCGAATGAAAAGGTAGTTTCGTCATTTTAGCTTCCACACACACTTCACATTTATGTGTTTCGTCAACATTGACGTTCGGTAATAAATTTAGTTTGACGAGACGTTTCAGAGTATTATTATGCACATGTCCGAGTCGATCATGCCACAAATTGAAACACTCAACAACATAGCTGGAAGCTTTTATTTTATTACCATCAAAATTTCGGAGTACAGTCATTACAACCATTTTGAATAGACTTTGTTCTAAGTACCCCTTTCCTACGAAGACACCATTCTTCGTAAGGACAAAGTTGTTGGACTGGAACACTAGTCTAAACCCGGCCTTAACAAGTGCCGATCCAGAAACTAGGTTCTTCCTGATGTCGGGAACATGGAGCACATCAATGAGTGTTAGCTCCTTTCCAGACGTCATCTTCAGAACAACCTTTCCGAGTCCAACAATCGGAGAAGTTGTGGAATTGCCCATATAGAGCTTCCTTCCATTTATTGGAGTATACTTGGAGAACATCGCCTTATCTGAACAGATGTGACGAGTTGCTCCAGTATCGATCCACCACTGCTTCGGGTTATCCTCCACTGTGTTGGATTCAAACACGACCGCAGTGAGGTCCAGGTCTTCAAGAGAGGTTGCGACGTGGTTCGCAGCATCCTTCGGCCCCTTGGTTGGCTTCTTCGGGCGTCTGCAGTCCTTGGACATGTGTCCTGACTTTCCACAGTTGTAGCACGAGCCCTTGAACTTCTTGGTTGAGCCTTCTTCTTGAACTGCTTTGGCTTCTTGGCGTTCGGCTCGACCAGGTTGGACATCTCGTCGACAGTCCGCTTGGTTCCTCTAGAGTCGGATAACTTTCGATTATCCTCCTCTATTCGCAGCCTCAGGATCAGGTCTTCCAGCCCCATCTCCTTTTGCTTGTGCTTCAGGTAATTTTTGAAATCCTTCCATGACGGAGGGAGTTTCTCGATTACCGCAGCTACTGCGAATGACTCGTTCAGCTTCATGCCTTCGGCGTCCAGATCATGCAGTATTAATTGCATATCCTGGACTTGGGATGCCACGCTCTTGGAATCCACCATCTTGAAATCCAGAAACCGGCCGACGATGAATTTCTTCAGTCCGGCGTTTTCGGTCTTGTATTTCTTCTCAAGTGACTCCCACAGAGATTTTGCCGTCTCCAATGAACAATACACGTTATACAACGAGTTGTCCAATGCGTTGAGAATATAATTTCGGCATAGGAAATCTCCATGTGACCACGCATCGCAAGCAGCCTTGCTACCTTCCGTAGCGGCTGGCGGGTCTTCACGCAAAAACCGTACGAGGTTTAGCGTCGTCAAATAGAACAGCATCTTCTGCTGCCATCTTTTGAAGTCGGCTCCGTTGAATTTTTCCGGCTTCTCTCCGTGCGGAATTGATGTCGGCGGAATGGCGGTCGGAACGACCGTCGGAACGTCGTTGGTTGCCATATCAGTTTGCACGAATATCGTTTACGATTGTTGTCTCCGGTAGCTCCGGGAGTACGCAAACTGATATGTATCGTCGAGGCTAGTGTTCGACACTATCTCCGTAAACGATATTGCTCCGCTACGGTGCTAACGGATAGCAGCAACTCGTTCCCAAGATACAACGACGTTGTCTCGAAATAGCAGCACTACAAATTTCGAGATCGGCGAACCTTCTCGTAGGCTTCTCGGACTCTTTATGCAGAGGATGCTCGAATGCTATGCTATGGATTGCAAAGATTGAATGAGATGAGTTTCCAATAGAAAGGGGATGTATATATACTTGGTGAAGAGGTAAGTATCCTTTGGTGAGGGCTGATCTGGATCATTCATTTTGAAAGGGTATAACCCTTTAAAGATCTTTTAATCTCAGCCATCAGATTTGAAGAGTTATAACTCTTCAAATGACTTTTGATCTGATCCATTGATCTGAAGAGTTTTATCTCTTCATATTTATAATATGATCTCGTCCGTTGGATCTGAAGAGATTTAACTCTTCAGCCTAACTTGATCTCAGCCGTCAGATTTACTCTATTAATCCGACGCTTCAGATCAAACCCCCTCATCAATGGTCAGATTATGACCCAGAGCCATCAATGCTCCAGATCGCATCCACTGCGATCTATTACCATCTTCGATCCGACGGTCGCCATCTGTCTGCCCAGAGTGTTACAAGTATAAAGACAAACTAAATAATTGAAAATCATAACCATCGACAAATCCAATCTCAATTGAAAATTAACCACCAAGAAAAATTCACATAATCATCATACATAATCTTTTTGAAACAAGAAGTCTACATGAAAGTAGATACAACTTCTGTCCTTGATATAGTTTAAAAGGAAGCCCAAGAACAAGTTGATTCTAACATTAATGAACCGAGACTTACCAAAAGGATCAATCATAAGATCGATTTTGAATGAAGAAGAATTCTGACACTTAGGTCTTGGCCCACAAAAAAAGTAAAGCATCACCATATCACAACATAACCATATATAACAACCCTAAAAGTGCAAGAATTCCAAATGGAAATACTATAATAGAGGGAGAGAGATTGCTTTTTATTCTAAACGGCAATTGTTCAAAGGGCGCATCTAAAATTTCAAAATTGCTCAAAAGATACATCACACTTTTAGAATTCTCAAAAGACACATCTATTTCCCATTGTACTCCTCCTACCAATAATTTATCCATTATCTTTTTCCAAGGCATTCGAAATAAAAATAATTTTATGATTCGGATGCATATAAATCTTTTTTCTCTCTTAGCTTGTGTGTCAAGATTAAGATAAAAAAAATAAAAATTTAATTATATTATAAGATATTCCGATCGATACATCGTGGGTGGTACGAACGCTGATTCAAGGTTAGGTCGACGTGCACACTCCTCCAAAAGAATCGTCCGAAGAGAAGAGAGATCCTGAAAAGCACTTAGAAAGAAGAGGGTTAGAATGCCATCGGGGTTGAGTTCCGGCAAGCCACTTTGTGGATGGTTCAAACGCTGGTTTAGTTTTCCCAACTGTTGATGTGCATGCTCCTCGAAAAGAATCGTCCGAAGAGATGAGAGGACCTGAAAAATACTTAGAAAGAGGGTTAGAATGGCGCCGGGGTGGGCTCTGGCAAGCCCCTCCGACACTCAAGTTAGAGTTCGGCGTGAGGAAGAAGTTTGATGACTTGGAAAAATTAAGGTAGATATGTACATATCTGTACCTATGGGTTTGTGTTACCTTTTTATAGTAGTTGATTTTCGAAATATTAGCATCTGTTTAGAAATATTCTAAGATATCTATTTCTGTTTTTTAGGAAGATTTTGAAATATTTGTTTATGAAATATTTTGAGATATTTTCCTTATTCTTTGGGTGAACCAGTTTTTAAGATTTCTTAATCTTATAAATGAACCGGTCTTATGACTTTATCCTTGATGAGGTGTCAATAATATCCTACCAAATCATAAGAACTTTCATATAAAAATATCTTGATACCTCGAATTTATTTTTCAAAAATTTAATAGGATAATCTTCTAAATTTATTCATTTTTATTTTTAATTTTAAAATTTTAATAAAAAAATAAAAATATGAAAGAATGTTAATAAAAAGTAAAAATATTTTTCTATTTATATCTAATTATAAAAGAATAAAAAAGTTAAAATAAATAAAATTTTAATTATTTTATTAAATATTTTTATTAAAAAAGCATTGGTGATTTTAAAAATCTAAAATCAATATTAAATTAGTATTATTCGCTCTAAATAATTGTGTGTGAGAAGAACATAATACTATGATAATGGTTGTAGAAGACCAGCATCATAGTGGTGCTAATCTTCAGAAATCAACATTAATATCTGTGTTAGTGGACACGGGATCATAACATCGCTTATAGAACTTAGAACTAAAATTGCACACTATACATACTTCCTACGCACTCAACACTTTCATCTCATTGTATGTTTTTAAAAATCCAAGTCGTTTAAGTCCATCAATAGATTTCAATTAAAATTTATTGATGAACTTAGAGAGCTCTGATCATACCCATTTCAATTTTGGTAGATTTTCTGCAATGCTCAGGAGTCCAAATATGCCTCCGTTATCATCATAAACCATTCCGAGCATTGCTCAAAAGATATAAAAAGTTTCAAACTTTGTGTAGTTGTCACGAACTCATAATTTCTTATAAGACTCAGGCCAAGATTTCTTACCATATCTACCTTCTACACACTATTCTCTTCTATTACATATTAATTTTTCAAAAATCCAAATCTCTTAGGTCCATCAATAGATTTTGGTCAAAATTATTGATGGATTTAGAGAGCTTTAATTGAATCCATTCTAATTCCTGTGAATTTTTACAGTGCACTAGAATCCAAATCTATTCTCCTTTACTATTTTAGGACCTTGTAGTAGAGATTAAAATGATTTTAAACTTTTAGAACATTGTGGTGTTGATATTAGAAGATCAGCACCACATTGGTGTTATCTTCGAAAACCAACACGATTGTGTGTGAGAAGAACAAGCACTATGGTATTGATTTTGAAAGACTAGCACCACAATAGTGCTGATCTTCAAAAACCAACACCACTGCCTATGAGAAGAACAAATATTACAGTGTTGATCTTCGAAAAATCAGCACCACAGTGGTACCATTGCCTGTGAGAAGAATAAATATTGTGGTATTGGTTTCTAAAGACCAACACCCAGTGGTTGATTTTTGAAAACTAGCACCATAGTATTCTAAAAGTTTAAAATCCTTTTGATCAAAGCTAGAAGGTCCTGAAACAGTAAAAGAGGGTACATTTGGATCAGTGCTGGAAGGTCCTGAAATAGTAAAGGAGGGTACATCATGATTGATCACTGATGTTAATGATTTCAAGCTGATAACATGAATGACAAAAATAATCCTGTAACGCCTGTTGATTCAATTGAATATCAAGGAAAATGCAACCAAACTCAATATTTAGGAAAAAGAATATTGGCATGGTCAAAAATTCTGATTGCTAAAAAAACCACCTCAAAAGAAACTAAATATATGTTTAAATAGACTCAAAACCCTTATATTGTAAAGATGAAAATACTCTCAAAATCCTAACATTGTAAAGATAAAAATACTCTCAAAATGCTAACTTAGCAAAAATTAATAAAAAAGACAAAATTTCTTCTAAGCCTTTGAAAAGATTTTAAATAATATTTTTTTGGGCTTGAAACTAATCAATTATGGGTTACACCCAATAATTAACTCTAGATCTCTGAATGAGCTTCGATTTGATAGGTTGTATGCCCCGTGGTTTAACTTGAGTCAAAAGTTATGATCTTCATAATCTTGCTCCACTATTCTAAATTAGTTAATAACGTCAAACTAATAGCTCTTGGCGCATATAGACTTAGGGGTACTTCAGAAACCCATAGGAGTTGGAATGGATCTGATTGGAGCTCTCTAGGTCTATCAATAGATTTTGATCAAAATCCATTAACGGACTTAAGGAATTTAGATTTCTGAAAAATTAACATATAATGGAAGAGGATAGTGTAGTGAAGGTGTTTATGATGTCAATGATTGGTTTTGACATATGTGTATGTGCCAATTGTCTTAAAGTTGAAACTATAAAAATTAAACCTTCTGATCATTTTTTTAATGACTTCAAGCTGATAGCTCTCGGCATATATAGACGCTGGTGCATTGCATAAACCCACAATTTGGTATGAGTCCAATCAAAGCTCTCTAGGTCCATCAATGAATTTTAACCAAAACTCATTAATGGACCTAAATTACTTGGATTTATGAAAACTTATAATGAGATGGAAGTGGCCAGTGTAAAGGAGGTGTATATGGTGTGTAATCCTAATCTTAAAGGCCCAAAAGTGAAGTTATTGTCTTGTGCCAACTAGCACAGACACTGGTGCTAATTTTTGAAGATTAATACCACTGTTGTACTGGTCTTAGAAACCAACACTAAATTGTTTGTTTATCTCAGTAAGGTTGGTGTTGGTTTTGGAAGATCATCACCACTATGGTGGTGGTACTAGTGTATGGAGATCAACACCACTGTGATGCTGATCTTCTAATACCAGCATCGCAGTATTTTAAAAGTTAAAAATTATTTTGAGCACTATTAGAAATGCCTTGAAACAGTAAAAGAGGGCATATTTGAAGTCTAGTATACTGAATAAATCCACAAGTGTTGGAATAAGTCAAATTGGAGCTCTCTAAGTCTATATATGGATTTTGATCAAAACTCATTGATGGACCTAAGGGATTTAAATTTCTAAAATATTATCATGTGACAAAAGAGGGTAGTGTAGTGAAGGTGTGCATGGTGTCCATGACTTGTTCTAACATCCCTACGATAAATTATAGTATGCGCCAATTGCCTTAAAGTTTGAAACTTTGAAAACTGATCACTATTTTTAATGACTTCAAGTTGATAGCTCTCGACACATATAGACTAGTTTGAGATATTTCAAAAACTTGTAGCACTTAGCATGAGTCTGATCAAAGTTCTCTAGGTATATCAATGAATTTTGATTAAAATTTATTGATGGACCTAGGGGATTTAAATTTATGAAAAATTGATTTGTAATGAAAGAACTGAGTATGGAGAAGATAGATGGTGTGCAAGCGTTGTCCTAAGCCTCATAAATAAAATTATGGTTGCCTGTCAATTGACACATACTATGGTCTTGGAAGATTAGCACCAATGTGGTGTTCTAACCTCCCGTTGAAGTGCATTTCAAGTTCTCTTTTTCTTCGTCAGCGAGATCCTTTCTGAGGTTGCACACGTCAGATTGTTCGTTGACTTGTGGCTTAACTGTTAGATTTGAGAGGTGTCCTAAGGCAATCACCTTACGGTTATACTATTTATTGGATAAATAGTAATTCACTATTTGAGTGCACATTCCTATGTGTTTGATTGGATCTTAAACTCAAATACTGAATGTTCGTAATACGATTCATAGCATGAGAGAATTTGTGATTGGATCACAACTCGTGAGCATCTCTACATGTGCAATTATGAATGTATTGAAATTATCCCTAATCGAGGAATTGATGAGCACGAACGTCATCGATTCTGTCGAGACTAGCACGTTTAGCACTCCTTGGTTAACCAAGCAGCCGATCTCACTGCTGGAGACATTGGATGTTGAGAGTTAAACGTGGATGCTAGTTAAAGGTAACTAGTTCATTGGAGTGACCTGCCTTGAGACTTCATATGGTTCTATATATATATGTCAATGAAGATCTCAGTGCAGCTTAAGTGCGAGTTTCCTTTGACTTGCGGTATTCAAGTCATCTTGGTCATGGAGGCTTATACTTTGACATCTTAAGCAAGCATCTCCGAGGAGGTGTGGACCCGAGATGATTGGGTATAAGTCGAAGTGTTCGAAGGTGTTTGAATAGCCCACAGAGGATTCACCGCTCCTTGAAAAAGGAGACGTATACCCTGTGGCCGCTTGTCAGGATTGTTACTAAAATTCTTTGACCAAAATATTATATGTTAAAAGTACGGTACTTTTGGACACATGTACAAGTAACTTGAATCTACAGGACAAGAAAGCAGCTTGGGCTAGGTGTGACGTAGTCAGCCTAGTGGGGACCGACACATAGACCATGTCCTGAACCAAGCAGGTATAAGACGGTGAAAGGAACGAGGCACAATTCAATGGAGCTGCTGAAGGGTTTAGAAGATATTCTGGAATCAATTATTGATTTTTCGATCAATTGGGGATCATGATGTACTACTAGGTGCCACTCATGATCATTTCGTAATTAATGGTTAATTACGGATGACCAACATAATCGGAAACCTATTGGGTCATACGCACAATAAGTTCTCCGAAAGACTTAAAACGAGTTTGAGAATTGGATTCTCAGAATGAGAGAAATAAAGTCTAGTTGGACCAGACAAAGGACAAAATGATGGAATTCGTCTTACGAAGATGAAATGAATGAAATTGATTTCGTTCAAATCAGAGGTCGTTTGGTTAGTGAACCAAATAATTCGAGTTTTGAACCAAATTGAACCAACTTAGTTTGGTTCATGATGAAGAGATTTTGACAAAACGGAAGTGATGAGAAGTTTCGTCTTGTGAAGACGAATTGAACAAAACTAATTTGGGTCAAATCGGAGATCGTTTGGTTATTGAACCAAGCAAACCAAAAGTAAACCGGTTCACTACCACTACAAAAAAATAGCCAATTTGCGACGAATTTTTGGGACCTAAATATATTCGTCGCCAATTGGTAATGAATTTTGGGATGAACTTTATTTTCGTCGCCAATCTGCAACTAAATTTGGGACGAAAGAGATTTTGACTGTCGATCTTAGCCACTAAAATAATTCGTCGCCAAATTCATCGCAAAACACAATTCATCGCCAAATTCGTCGCAAAATTTGCAACGAATAAATAATTCAATCGTAATTTGGCGATGAAAAATGAAATCGTTGCAAAAAAGATAGTATCCGCACGGCGTTAAATATTGCGACGAACACGGAATTCGTCGCCTATTTGGCGACGAACGGGCTTTTTCGTCGCCAAATTGGCGACGAACCAGCAATTCATCGCCAAATTGGCGACGAAGTTCTGATTCGTCGCCAATTTGGCGACGAAAAAGCCTGTTCGTCGCTAAATTGGCGACGAATCAGAACTTCGTCGCCAAATTTTAGCCAAAGATATTTTTCCGCGCCAAAATTCGGCGACGAACACCAAATTCGTCGCCAATTTGGCGACGAATTACTAAGTTTTATCGCCGAATCGGGGACGAAAGACCATATTCGTCGCCAATTTGGCGACGAATTTTGCGACGAAAAATTTTCGTCGCAAATCACTTATTAAACCCTAGATCCGGTTCTTTTCCTTTACGCGCTCGCGATTTTGTTTCCTCTCCTCTTCGCCGACTTTGCCGATCTCGCCGGATCTCGACGGAAAACCAACGATTTGGCCTCTGGATCTCGCCGGAAACGATGGGTAAGCATCGTCCTCCCTTCTTCCTCGTTTATTTCGTTGTGGGTTCGGTTTCGGCGCCGGAGTGCACCTAGCCGGGCGCGGGCCGCGGCCGGTGACGCTGGCCGGCCGCTGGCGGCCCCTGCTTGGCCCTGGCCGGGCGCGGGACGCCGCCGGTGCGCTGGCGGCCCCTGCTTGGCCGTGGCCGAGCGCGAGCCGCCGGCGATCGACGCGGAGTTAACATCCTTATCTGCTACCTGAGGAGAGAGAAAAATTTCAAGGTCTAGGTGATGAGTATAAAATACTCAGTGGGTACTAGAATGGAAGTGCACAACATATATATCAACATAGATATCAAAGGTATACAGTCTCAATAAGATACTTAAGGAACAAGGTCAACATACTACGTACAACTAACAAGTATCATATAAAACGAGAATAACGTATGTCATGTCACAAATGCAACAATCATATAACAACAAGTGCACAACCACAATCATATAACAACAAGTACAACAACCATAAATGCAGCAAACAACTAACAATAAATGCATGCATGGTCACTATCTGCACTCGCCACTTCCAGTCACCCACTAAGTGAAGTGAACTGGGGCACCAAATAGGACAACTGCACACTCTCCAACAACAGACCGCTATATGTGAGTGGGGAGTGGAGAAAATATCACTGTTTGCACTCAACATCCAAGACACCCACACTGTGCAGTGAGCTGGAGTGCACGACAGGAATCACCTGCTCCAACAACAGACCAGCTACACGCGAGGGGGAGGGGCAGTATTCTAGAAGAGCTATCTAGCTAGTCCTAGTAGCACCCACACTGTACAGTGCTATAATGCTCTCACCCACACAGGAAATGAGAGTTAACAACAACAACATGCTATGATGCATAATTCAACAGATAACTACTACATCTACCAAGATATGCTCAACATCAATTAACCAAGTAATCACAGATCCATAATAAATAAGGAGACAGTATTGATAGCAACAAGATCATATTAAGGTCAACAGTAAGTATCAAACAACCAATCAAGCAATGAATGCAAATAGGATAGCAACAGGATAATCAATAACAGGATTATACTAAGTCATGCACTACAAATAAGACCTGTGTTGACCAAGCACAGGAGTATCCATCTGATTGACGACTTATCACAATAAGAACCCCTAAATATAACCAGATCCACAAGTCAAAGTCCTGCAATTTACAAAAATACAACACCTTCTAAATACAATATTACATTAAATTTTTACAATAAGGTAAATCCCAACTGAATCTAGACTAATTCAACCAAATCCAACTAACCTAACCACATTTAATTAAGTCCATAACAATTGTTACATCTGAATCCAACTAATCTAATTAGAGCAACTCAACCATTAAATTAGCCTAACCTAATCACTCAACCTGCAGATCAAAAGTTAATCCTAACTAAATCATGATTACCACTCCAAGATCCAAAATCAGAACCTAATCTAATAGGTCAATCATAACAACAGATCAATCTAAATCCTCAACATCACAAAATAAAACTTAATAGAATCAATGGAAATTCAAAATTCAACACACAGGCAATCCCATGGTAAATTCCAGCTCCATCAATTCCAATCCAACAGCAACAATTCTGATCATCCCAACAGAACCAAGATCATTCAGCAACCAATTATCATCCTTAACCTCCAAATGGAACGAACATGACCTAAATCTTATTCTCACCAATCCCACATACATTGAATAGCAATCCAAGATTCATGAACACTTACCTTGTAGACCTGATTTCTTCTCTCCAATTCCTCACAACCAAGCTAGGGTTCCTTTCGGCGGCATCCAGTAGAGGACGACTCTTCTTCGGCGACATCGAGCAGAGGACGGGTGTGGTGGCGGGATGATCTTGAGGGAGAAGCCAGTGTGGGAGAGGAAGAAGAAGGGTGGCGGATAATAGACCAGATTTCGATAGGGCGAGGAAGGCAGGGGTCGGCAGCGTTAGAGGATCGCAGCAGGATGAGCAGCGGGCGAGGGATGGACGACTCTACTTCTGGAAGAACAACGACGAAAGGTGGCGAAGGTTGGCAGCGTCGTGTAGCGTCTTCATGTAGCGGGCGGTGATGTTGGGCAGAGGAGGGGATCGCGGGGTCGGCGGCAGTAGGGCATATGTTTATTGCACAATTCCCTGGGTTTGCTCCGTCTTCTCACGCGTGATGGCCTTTAAAGCCTAACATCTATGATTTTTGGTGCCGGACACGAGCATGCGACGGTATCCGCGTCGATTCTGGCAAACCCGGTCGTTGGGGTGTGATTCATCGGCGTCGCGAGTCGCATGGAAAGGTAGCGTGCGATGGGAAAATTGCGACGCAGCCACTGTTTATTCCTTAACGGGTTTCGGGTTTCAACTTTAATCCAATCCGGATCCAATAACCTAATGGGCTAATTACATTGGACTAGTAGGTTGGTTTAATCGAGCTCTTAATTAGGCTCCTTATCTAGGCTTTAAGGCTGGCCCAATTGGCTTAAAATGGGCTCTTAATTAAATTAAGGGAATGGTTTAATTAGGCTCTTAATTGGGTTGGCTTAATGGGTTTAATCATTAAATCCAAATGAGCCCAATCCAATTAACTACCTAGCCTTTAAACCTAATAATTAACCACCCTTAATCTTTACCAATCCATTAGAGTTATTTACAATTAACCTCTAAAAATTTTCTCGTATCTTACATAATGGATTTGAAAAATGAGAGAACTTCATCAGAAATAGGATCATCCTTGAAACAATCATAACAATGACATAGACCAAGATAGAGATGATGTATAACTAAAGTTCTGATCCTTATACAAGAAGTTATGAGTACCAGGATGAATTTTTTTAAATATACTATGCCCGACTATAAAGTATTGGGTTATAAGGGTGCAAATATAGTCCCACATCTAAAAACACATGAAAAAGATCATGAGTTTAAAAGGATGGAAGATATCTCCATTGGTATGAGACCTTTTGGGTAAAACTCAAAAATAAAACCATGAGGACTTAGGCCCAAAGTGGATAATATTATATCATTGTGGAGATATTTTGATTCCGTCGGTACTAACAAATGGTATCAGAGCGAGACCGCTCTTCATCGGACTAACCACCAAAAGAAACGTGATCCAGATCTAACCATGTGGGTTGAACCTTAAAAATAAAAGAAGTGGATGCTCCTGTGTCTGAATCAAGAGGACCAGACACCAGACAGAAAGTCCTAGTTGCGGCTAGGCAGGAAGTCCTAGCAGGTCGGGTAGACCGAGGGATAGGAAATTCTAGTAGGTCAAGTGAACCGAGGGACAGAAAGTCCTAGTTGCGGCTAGGCAGGAAGTCATAGTAGGTCGGATGGACCGAGGGACAGAAAGTCCTAGTGGGTCGAGGATTCAGATATCAAATGGAGGCTTTCCGTTTGAGGGGGGCCTGTGGTCCTTTGTTTGAGGGAGAGGATTGTTGGGTTGCAAGGGTGCAAACATAGTCCCACATCTAAAAACACATGGAAAAGATCATGGGTTTAAAAGGATGGAAGATATCTCCATTGGTATGAAGTCTTTTGGGTAAACCTCAAAAATAAAATCATGAGGGTTTAGGCCTAAAGTGGACAATATCATGTCATTATGGAGATATTTTAATTCCATCGGTACTAACATAAAGGACTTGAATTTGAGACTTTAGAGCATGATGAGATTGGGGAGCATTACATAAACCTATATAATTTGGAATGAGTCCAATCGGAGCTTGTAAGGTCTATCCATGGATTTTAACTAAAACTTATTAATGAACCTAGGAAATTTGGATTTCTGAAATATGGCCATGGAATAAAAGAGTTGAGTGTGAAGAAGGTAGATATAGTATGCAATCTTGGTTTTGAGCCCCAACATGAAGTTATGTTCCGTGCCAATTTACACGCATGATGAATTTTTAAAATGGTGGTGCTGGTTTTGCAAGATTAGAACCAATATTTCCAGAAATCAAAAAATAGTGGTGCTAATTTTCAAGAATTAGTACCATTGTGGTGATGTTATTTGAAGAACATTACTATAGTGTTCTGAAATTTTCTAAACCTTTTGAGGAGTGCTAGGAATGCTTCGAGATGATAACTAAGGGTACATTGGGACTCCAAGGCACTAAAGAAATTATAGAACTTGGAATGGGGCCAATATATCAGACCTTGTTAAGTCTATCAATAGATTTTGACCAAAACTCATTGATGGACTTAGGAGATTTGGATTTCTAAAAAATTAACATGAAATAGAAGAGGTGAATGTGGAGAATTAATGTAGATATGGTGTGCAACCCTAGTTCTCACCCTTGTAAATGAAGTTATGAGTCGTTAATTGGCATAAAGAACTTTCTAAATCTTTTGAACAGTGTTTGGAATGCTTCAAGATGATAATTAATGGCACATTTAAATTTTGAGGCACTGTAGAAATCTATAGGACTTGGAATGAGTCTAATTGGAGCTTACTAAGTCAATCAATGGATTTTGATTAAAACCTATTGATGGACTTAGAAAATTTGAATTTCTGAAAAAATTTCCATGAAATTGAAGGGATGAGTGTGGAGAAGGTAAATATAGTATGCAATCCTGGTTGTGAGTGTTGGTGTAGGGAGCATCAGATAATCAAACTTGAGTTTTGATAATAGAAAAGGGTTCAAGTTAAGTCTATGAAGTGTACTAATGAGCTGAACTAAGTATGCAGATAGAATAGGAAAGTCCTAGTTGAGGCTAGGCAAAGGAAGAACTGGTTTGGAGGATTGATCAAGGAAGTCCTGGTCTAAAGGACTTGACAAGCAAGACCTGGTTTAGAGGGCTAGGCAAGAAAATCCTGGTCAGGAGGATTAGGCAGGAAGACTTGGCAAATCAGAGCACCAGTCAGGAAACTTTAGGCGGGTTTGGAGGACCGGATGCCTAGTAAAAGTTCTAGGGGCCGAGGATTAAGGTTGAGAAAAAGTTTAACAGGTCTGGAGGACCGAGTTAGAAAAAGATAAATTCTCCCGAGTGGAGTGGGTGAGGACGCCTTCCCGAGAAGAGGAACAGTAGGCGCCTATCTGACCTAGGATTTCACTCAAAACCTAAAGTCAAGACTAGATAATTTGTCAAAACTATCAATTCCTTCTTATGTTTTTGTTCTAGACTAACTTGTGATGCAGGAAAGGAGGGACTGAAATTTTGTGTTCTAGGTACCCTTATTTGGATCCAGGCGACTAGACGGTCTAGGCACCCAGAAGGGATTTAGGCGCCCGAACGTCAGCCAATTGGGCCAACGAGGCGGATGAGGTAGCAAAGTTCCAGTGGTCGGGACACCTCAGCCTCTAGGTGTTCGGATAAGGATAAAACCTTGTAGAGTCAAAGTTAATTCGACAATCTCCATGTCAGCATTCAAGCACTCTGAAGGGATACAAGCGCTCGAAAGATGCTGAATCAGCATTGGAAGCAGATCGACGGGATGACATGGAGGCACCCGAAAGGACTTTCAGGCGTCCGGGTTGGCCTTTATAAGTAGTTGCAAGGGAAAACCCTAAACATCAATTTATACGTTACTATGATGATTTTCGGCATGTGAATAACTCATCCAGTACATCATCGTAATGCTGAGGAGCTGCACCGACTTCTGCGTTACAACTCTATTTCTATAGTCAATAATCTTTTTATTTTCTCTTTTATACTTAACTTTTTAGGATGGTAAAGGTTTACCATTCCTAACCCATTTTTGTAAAGAGAAAACTCCTCATAAGAGGGGAGTTTCATAGTGAATTACTCGTCGGAAACAATCAAGGATCGTGGGCCTTTAGGATGTATACTGAAAAGACTTGTCTTTTGTATAAACATTTATGAAATAAGAAATCATGTTTTGGTCAAATGATTGCAATAGGATATATTTTGCAATAAAGTCCTCTTAATTCACATTGTAGATAACTTGGTGTCTGTGAGACACAGAAGACCATGATTATCAGTCCCTTGTGAATTATAAACTAAGGCTCACAACCAAGATGGCGTTGGACAACCCATCGGGAACGGTTGTAGTGTAATTCGGTGACTGTCTGTCTTGACTGTAGAATTACACTAGTGCACTTTGTGTGTATTGAGTAGGACCATTGAGGTTGTTCAATTTACTCTGACTCACAAATTGAACAAGACCTCTGTTATTATAGATTATGCACTCTTAATCCCGATGTAATAAATGGGCATCTATAGGTAGTAATTATTGCTTTGATTTACCAAAGGGTGAGATCTTTCCGTCAGATCAATTATTCCCGGTAAGTTGGGTGATGTTACTATCTATACGGTGTGCCATTAATTATAGAAGGAATCCGTGTCCCAGTAGGTTGAGTTGTCAGTGAACTCAGATAATTGACGGACATACGATATCTTAAACACGGGGAGCAATGCATAAAATAATAAGAAGGAACCCAAAATGTAATTTGGGGATTGGATTGGTAGTGCAACAATGATCCTCTAGTGGAATGGATCGTTGTTGATGGATGTAGGTGTGTATTCGGGGTTGAATACGGGATCCGAAACCCATCAGAAGGCCAGATCCAATACCTCCTCGAGGTCCCTGCTGTAGCCTAATGATATCCTCTTAAGTCCCAACCGTTGGATGAGATTAGTTCTCAGCCGTTGGATGAGATCAGTTCTCAACCGTCGGATGAGATTAGTTCTCAGTCGTTAGATGAGATCAACTTGCATCCATTGGATGAGATCAAGTTGTATCAATTGGATGATTTTATTGGGGCCGTCGGATGAGATTATTTTAGAACCGTTGGATGAGATCAAGTTATATCCGTTAGATGAGATCTTTTTCGGTTCGGTTATTATTCTCAAGATAAGCCGGTTCACCTATTGATTCTTCTCTGGTAAATTAGGGCCGGCTCCCTATATATAAATAAGGAGAGGCCGTAATTAAGAGAATCGAATTTATTTCCTCAAAAACTAGGGGTCGGCGCCATGGGGTTTTCTCCGACTTCCTGCCGTTGCATGCAAGGAAGCGAGCAAGGAAGCAAGCCGCCGTTGCAAGGCTGGAGCTATTCAATTCCGAAGGAATTAATTCCGTTGCATCCAACGGAATTGGAAATTCCAAAGGAATTGCAACGTGCATGGAAGATTTGCTTCCGTGGGTTCTTGCATGGAGGTGGTGATGGCTTGGACGTGGATTGGAAGCAATTGAAATTGCTTGCTCTTGCATGGCGTTTCCTTGATGGCTTGAATGCAATATGCTTTGGAAAAAATCTGATCTTGCATGGCTTGCACGTGGATTAAAGCAATCTGGTCTTGCATGGCTTGGACGTGGATTGGAAGCAATTGAAATTGCTTGCTCTTGCATGGCGTTTCCATGGATGAGCAATTTTCCAATTGGTTGCTTGCGGTTGCATGGCGTTTCCATGGATGAGCAATTTTCCAATTGGTTGCTTCGGTTGCATGGCAAAGCATGTCCATTGCATGGTGGTGCTTTTCTTTGGAGGAGGAATAGGTGATTCCAAAATTCATCCGGTAGTAACGGTTGCGATTCTTAGCTTCTGGAAGATCGTCGTCCACCCGATGTCCAGGAGGAGGTTAGGAATACAGCAGAAGATCGTGAGGTCTAATTCGGGTTCTGGTATGATTTATTTTTCCGCAGTTATTTTTTTACTAGAATAATTTAGTTTACCGTAGATAATAATTTAGGAATCGGCGATCCTGAAGGATCAATTGATATTGTCTTCCTTATAGACTTTGTCAATTGATCCAAGGCGGGATAAATTTTTTTTTCTGTTCTGTGGGGTTCTATGCTCTTCGGAGCGGATAGAATCCGGATCGCAGAACGCATTTGAGATCCAGATCGCCAACAAGCAGCCCGAACCCTATAATGGGTCCCTCCAGTGTCTGGCCACCGCTAACTCCGTATACTTCGTGCTGCCGGGCATGAGCCTTTCGGGCTCGGTGCGAATCTCCGTCTGTGACTCCTCCGGTGATCATATGAATGCTCCCCTGCGGCGCATTATTGCGGTTATCCTCAGTGGAGTTGTTGCGGCGAGGAACCGGGGGTTCGCGGGGAGCTTCCCTTTGAGGAGGAGGAACTGACCGTCGAGGAGAGCGATCTCGAGTTCGAGGAGGCCGTACAGAAGGAGGCCTGTCTTCTCGAGTGGTCCTCCGAGCAGGGGAACGTTGGCGTAGAGGAGGAGGGGGAGTTCTCTGGTTGCGCTGTTCAGCAGCTCTCCGCAGCTCTCGAGCATACTGATGGCATTCTTCAGTGGCGTGACTCTGGGACTGATGATAAGCGCAGAAGCGAGGCAACCATCGACAACCTCCGGCAGCCTGCTCGAGCTGACTAGTCACGGCATGTATGGAGCGGTGATGGGTCTTGGAGGCCACGGGGAGATCCGACTCGGACCTCCGAAGGGGTTGGGGCGGAGGCCTCTTCTCACTCCGAGGGATGGCCGGAGGGTTCCGACTAGATCCTCCTTGCTGGTGGGGATTTTCTTTACGCCGAGCCGACTGGGCTTCCTCAACATGAATATATTTGACGGCTCGGCTTTGTAGTGCATCAAAGTTTGCGGGAGGCTTCTTGATCAGAGATCGGAAGAAGTCTCCATCTATCAAGCCTTGGGAAAAGGCACTTACGAGAACCTTCGAGAAAGCTGTTGCTACTTCCTGCGCCCCGTCAATGGGAAATGACCCGGCCTGGCCGTATATCCGCGTGAGACTGGGTCGACCAACGGGGGCCTTTGGACGAGCGATTCGGCTCGGCTTTAGTGTATACGCCCGAGCCGAGCGAGTCCACTCGGGCGAGGAGGAAACGCCGTGGGCGGTAAAGGGCCGAGCCGCATAGATCCACTCAAGACTCATGGTGGTATTTTCGCTTCGGGAATGAGGGCCGATGCGGTCTCGCTTGTGTAATGTGAGGGGACGGGAGTCAGTATAGGACTTATCCGTGCCAAGTGAGCTGGTCACCGTTCGACACCAGCGTCCCGACAGTGTATCCTGCGTGAAGGTTCGACTCGGTGCTTAAGACGGGCGCAACCTGATGGTTTCATAGGACTCGGTTCGGTCCATCCATCGGGTCCCGAGACCTCGCACCCGATACCTTCCGTCTGATTCAGCTAACCGGGCCCGACATATACACCCATAATAGTTATCAATATAGACTAAAATAAGAGCAAGCAAGTATCAAACTCAAGAAGCAAATAGAGGTCAAGGTAAACAAGTAAATACTACCTAATCAACATAAATGAAAGAAAATCATGCAATAAGATTAAAGATCTAAAGAGGTTAAAGGAAGAATTACCCACCTCAATTGTATATCGTCTTAACCATCTTCAAGTCTGAGGGTCTGCTTCGATCTCGAAACCTATAGTACAGGATAAGAAGCCAATCTAACTATTAAGCTAACCCAAGTAATAAAAATCAAATCGATTTATCAACCTATGGATTAATCCTATGTTAATTTATTAACCCATCTATCAATTGATTTTTAATTTAATCAACATTAATAAATCTCTTATCAAATCATTTGTTAATTAATCTATTATTAATCATTATTAACCAATCGGATTTGTAATTCAATTACACATCAAATTAAATAATAACTCAATTAATCATTAATCAATATCACACTTTAATCCAATTTAAGTATCCCTTAATTGATCAACCTTCTACTTAACTCGAACTTATTAATTAATCAATTAATTAACCAATTAATCCATCTCTTAATTTAATCTAATAATTAATTAATTATTCTTGATTAATTATCTAAACGTAATCAACAGAATAGTTAATGAACCTAAACTCATTAATTATACTACAAACCCCAATTTAATTGATTTAATCAATTAACATCATCAATTAATTAATTAATTAACTAACAACCTACTGATCAACTCATTCTAATCAAACTAAATCTGTCCAAAATCAGATTGTCAATCAATCAATTACTTAACCTAATTAATCATCCATTAGTTTAATCCAACTACTAATTGATTAATCCACCTATTAATCAATCTAATACTTTAAATGAACTATTAATAGATTAATTAATCAATTCATCAATTATCACAAATTAATTACTTAACCTGCCATTAATTTCAACCCAAATTAATTATCCAATTACTAAACTAATTAAATAATAAAACTCTAATTAATCGTTACCTACTATTCCCAGCAGACGGCGAGAGTGCGGCGACTGAGAGGTTTGCAGTGACGGCGGCAGCTAGGTCGGGGGTAGCGACTGGTGATCGGCCGACAGTAGTCGCGACTGCTTGCGACTGTTTGCCAGCAAGAGGGAGGGTAGCGCACACTGCTGGTCGCTCCAGCGGTGGAGGGTTGGCTGGCGATAAGCACAGGGAAGGGAAAGACAGGCGCCGGTAAAGGAGGAAGGGCTGGTGGTTCACGGGGCAGACATGCGAGCACGCACACAAGGGAGGAGAGGGAAAATGTCGCCGGCGTTAGCTTGCTCGCGTCGACGGAGGAGCGACGTCGGCGGTTAGGCGCGAAGAGCCAGAGGTGGCGGCCGCGAGAACAGAGAAGAAAGGGAAGGCAACGCCGCGGCTCAAGCGAGGGAAGAGAGAAAAGTGGCATGGTCCTTCGTTGATCGCGAGCAGAGAGCGACGCGCGGGGGAAGATGGCAGCTGCAGAAATATTAATTAAACTTAGTTTTGTTAATTATACTTTAAGTTAATTAATTCAATAACTCACTAAATAGGCTTTTTAAAATCTTAATCAATTTATCTCGATAAAACATCTATAAATTTAATTTAAATTTTAATAAATTCAAAAAATTCTAATAAAATTATGTATATATCTCTATGAATATTTATTTATTTATTATTTTAATAATTTCTTTTGTATTAAATTAATGCAATTCCAATTGATTAATTTGATTAATTTATTCTCCATATATATATAATCGTGGTGTATAATAAACTCAACGTATAAGGTCAAGTAGTTTTGGAGGAACAAACACTGAAACAACGAGGTTCCTTTGCATATTGAAGAGTGAAGATCTCTCTTTAGATCATTTCTATCCACTTCCATAAAGTTTGTTTTATACCGCTAACTTCTTTTATACATTGAGAATAATATATATTTTAAATCTGAGGAGTTTGATTAGCTTAGTATTTTCGTTTACTTAGTTTTAGTCTTTCCTTAATATCATGCCTTTTTTTTATTTTGTTTCACACATTATCATATTTTATATATATTTTTAAAGCATGAAATATAATAATAATAATAATATCACATGTTTATCGTGTTCATCTTGCATTAATTTGTTTGTTTCTTATAGTACGACATTAGCATGATAAACTTTAATTTGAAAAAGTATGTTCATATATTTAGCAATCTATTTTTTCTATCTATAGTAGCATGACATGAACATTGTGAGTCAATAAGTTCATTGTTAGCTTACGTGTTTAGTATTTCCTTTCACATTAAATTTGATTTTGAGAGTTGATACATCTAAGAATACTTATTATTCATAATACTAGACTAGTACTTTGGTTTCGTAGGAGACCTCCTGATAAGACCGTATTATTGTGATACAATATCAAATAAATTATCGAATCCCTCTATACTAATATAGCATAGGGATGATTCAGATCATCTCTCACAAGGAATGTAGTCAGTGATGACAATCTTAAGATTAATTATTTTAAAACAGGATTTGGATTTTGATGTTATAAATTGGGGTTTTTGATTAAGTTGGTTAAGACTAAGAAAGGAAAAGCAATGCAAATAATTAAAACCCTAATCTAATCTAAATTATGATTGCAATTGAATTAAAGGAAACATAAAATATTTAATGAAATCTAATCTAATCTAACCTACTTGCATTTAAATGAAGAACAAACATCTCTGACATTGCAGGAATTAAATGAATTAAAATGCATTGACATAAATAAAAATAGCAAGAATGTAAGGGCAATAAAATGAACACGTAGCAAGTATGAAAACTAAGCTAAGCTACATTAAAGATAAGGTGGAGTTGTTTCCCTCCGATGGATGGATGATGGATGGGATCGAACCAAGCTTTGATACCAAAAAGCTTGTGGACGAAGGTCAAAGCCTCTCTCCTAACTCGGACGAGTGCTTAATGCGGAATGGACAAAGCTTCGATACCACAAAGCTTGTGGATAAATAGGAGTTCTCCCTAACCATGTTGAGCTCGTTGACGAAGGCGGATGCGGTATGGACTCTCTCCTTCTAAACCGAGAAAGAGAGGTGAAGATGAGATAGTCAGAGGTGTTGATGATGATGGAGCTCCGCCGAAGATACCACTCCGATGAAGGATGATGGAAATATGGATGGAGGTGGAGGAGGAGGAAGATGATGACTCCCTTTTATACTCCCCAAATGAGTTGGCCCACGCCATGGCCATGCTAAAAAACATGGCCAATCCATGTTCATCTTTTGGACGGGCTTCCAAGCAAGTTTTGAGGCTGAGTAGAGTGAGACACAACTAAGTCGTGTCAAGGGACACAACCAGGTCGTGTCAAGGGACACGACCAGGCTGTGTTCCCTTCTTAGTGAGCTTTGGCTCCTCTTTTGACTCTTGATTGACACTCTCTTTGATCCACTATAAGATAAAGTTCAATCTTAGGAAATAACTCTCTAAATGAAGAAAATTGCAATGAAGTGCCAAATTAACCCTTACTCATAAAACATGATAAGAATTACAATTTAATCACATGAGGGGATTAAAATATCAAGTATAAGAGTCAAAATAATATATCAGAATGGTTGTTAGCACCCCCACCGCATTTTGGTTATTGGGGAGGCACTCGAGTAGACAATGAACTCATTGTGAAAGCTTTATTTTTTAAAAAATTATGAAAAAAAAAAAAAAATCTTTCGTGTTAAAAAATAAGTAGAAGCAATAAGGTAGCCCTTTGAGACACAGTGATTACTGGAGAAATATCGCATAGGTACCGCTTTAAGATCTTGAGGTTGTTGAGGAAATACCTATTTGTTTCCTTTAACATCCAGTATTCCTTTGAGACTTTATGTGGACAATGCAAAACATTAGGGGGGACAAGCCTTGCACGTGGAAGGTAAGTGTCTCTTGCACCGGAGACTTTGGGAACACAGTGGGATGACGAAATGACTAGGATTCATAATTGATATTTTAGAGTTAAGTCACTTTACACTGCACACAAAAAACTTTAGGTTAGGCCACATTGAGATGATTCATGTACCTTTGTTCATTAATGAAACTATTAGAGATGATCAGATGAATTCATTAGAGATTAGGCCAAATTGAGATGATTCATGTATCTTTGGTCATTAATGAAACTATTAGATATTATTAGATGAATTCATTAGAGATTATAATGTTTCACTCACACACATGAATTTAGACTGTAGATTTTGCTTGAGAACAAGCAAAGGTTTAAGTCTAAAGGTATTTAATGTGTGTGATTTATGCATATATTTTTGGTATCATTTATCATGTATTTACATCATTACATGAGTATATTTTACACAAACTCCTAGCATTTATATTCATTTCATCATTTTAGTTTGGATGACTATGGTTTGTACTTTTTATTGATAGGAAATGGATATTTTGGCATTTGTAGCAAGTTTGGAGATGAAAAGCCTAAGAAGCACACATTACAACATGATACATGACCTACCCATGACCATGTATCATCTTTGGAGGCAGAGTGTTGGTGTGCAGGAAACACCATATAATCAAACCTAAGTTTTGATATTGGCAAAAGTTTAAGGTTAAGTTGTATCATGATCTAATGCATTGGTTAAGTGTGTTAGAAACTTAATAGGAAAGCCCTAGTATGAATCGGATACTAGGCAACGAAAGTCTTGGCAAATCATGGAGGATCAGACACCAGACACGGAAGTCTAGATGGGTCAAGGAATCAGACATCTGGCAAGATAGATTTGATGAGCCAGCTAGAACTGGACATCAAATCAAAGAAAGCCCTAGCTGGTTAGAATGATCAGACACTGAGCATAGAAAGCCCAAAAAGGTCTAGAGGACCAGATGTTTAGCAAATGTTAAGTGAAGGTAAGTTCTTGGAGAAGATAGGTCCTATTAATGACAAGTGAGAACGAGTTCTCTCTATGGAAACATACTTAGGTGTCGGTCTGGCTAAGTATCCTACTAGGATTATGTAAGACGAGATCGAACAATTAACATATAATTGTCATATTCAATTCTATATTCTGTGCTAACTATATTTTGTAAGGTTTGGGTGGGTCAAAAGGGTTAATGGGTCGATCGAATGGTTTGGGTAATCGAATGGTAAGGTTTAGTCGATCGGATATTAAGGTGGCATAACATGCGACTTGGCAGTTGAGATGTCCCAAGTACTGACATGGATGAGGATAAGTCTCAATGTGCTGACATGGCAAAGGATAAGTGCCACATCCTGAGAGTCTGCTGTCCGAAAAATTCAGGTAGCATCTCCCCTGTAACAATTCAACTTTCTCTGATACATTTTAACATAAAGGCTCACACGGCCACTCAACAATACAACACATGTATTTAAACTACTAAACTATATGAATAAAGGCTCACACAACCACTCAATAATGTATAACCACAAACGATATACCAACATGTATAAACGAGAAACCCCAAAGCATAACGATATACATCACAGCAAAGCAAACGACAAACTTCACAAGCAACGATAATAAAAATTTTACAGCAGAATTATAACAGGATCCAAGTCCACACAAATATGAACAGAAATCCTAAACATAAATCCAAACACACGAAGGAAAACAAACTCCTCCTGCTGTGAGATGGGGGCAATCCGACAGAACTCCAAGCTTCAAGACAACATCCCTATCTGCTACCAGGGGAGAAAGAAAGGAAACCCCAGGATCTGGGTAGTGAGTATAAAATACTCAATGGATACTAGAATAGAAATGCACAACATATATATAAACATCGGTATCAACAAGATATACAGTCTCCATATGATACTTAGTGAACAAGGTCAATATAACTACATAACAGATAA
Source organism: Curcuma longa (assembly GCF_044706935.1). NCBI lineage: Eukaryota > Viridiplantae > Streptophyta > Magnoliopsida > Zingiberales > Zingiberaceae > Curcuma > Curcuma longa. Next base: position 11,325,736 of record NC_133880.1, on the reverse strand, counting down.
CAGGTATCATGCAAATTCAACCAATGCATGTAATGTCACATAATGCAACAATCATATATTAAACAAATGTAACAACCACACACAAAGATACAGTAAATAAACTACCAACAAATACAGTAAAATAAACTACCAATAAATGCATGCACATATGCAACACACATCATAGGCAACATGCATAGTCACTGTCTGCACTCAATACCCCCAGACACTCACACAATGAACTGGGGTACACGACAGGATAACTGCACACACTCTAACAACAGACCACTACACGCGAGGGGGAGAGGCAGTATCCCAGGAAAGCTATCTAGCTAGTCCTGGTCGCACCCACACAGTGTTATAATGCTCTCACTCCTATACCACTACCACTATCACACAATGGTCTAGTAAGAGCCAACAACAACAAACATGTAGATGTTATGATGCTCAGTTCAACAAGTAACGACTACATTTACCAAGATATACTCAACATCAATCATAATAAATCATCATAGATCAACAACAAATAATGAGACTGTATTGATAGCAACTAGATCATATCAAGGTCAATAATTATGTATCAAACAACGAGTGTAATAAAGATAACAACAAGATAATTAACAACAGATTTATAATAAGTCATGCACTATGAATAAGACCTGTATTGACCAAGTACAGAAGTACCCACTTGGTATGACGCACATCAAAATAATAAGAGCCCCCAATAAAATCCTCTGTATATATAGCAGGATCAACAAATTAAGGTCCTACAATTTAAAATAACAATACCCACTAAATACAATAATATATTTATTTTTGCAACAAAGTAAATCTCATACTACACCATAATCTATCAACCCTAACTTCACTTACCCTACTACACCATTAACCTCATCTCATACTACACTAGAATCTATCAACCCTAACTTCACTTACCCTACTACACCATTAACCCCAACCGGATCCAATTAATACAATTAAACTCATTCTCTAATTAAACACAAGTTAATCCCATTTACAAACTTCAATTGGATCTAAACAAACTTAACCAATCCACACCTAGCTTCAACCGAATTTAAGTTATCCTAAAAACAAACCACAATAGTTAATTAAGCTCAATCTATACTTAACCACAACTAAACCCACAGCTACCAAAAGCAAACAACCATCAGTAGCTTAATCAAATCTCTAGCTAATCCACCAGATCAACCTATAATCGGGTTTAACTCAAACTAACCCACAACAATAGATCAATCCATTAACCCTAACTCTACCGAATTCCAAACAGCAGCAACAAAATCCTAATAAAAATCATAACACTCAGGGAACTCACCTCACAACCAAGCACAATGAAACTCTCCAGGAGCGGCTTGACCTTCTCCTTCACCGAATCCACCAAATCTTTCTATCCTGGTCATAAATGAATTCTTGAATTGCATGTGATTACTACTTAGTGATGGATTCTATGTTGATAAATTGAGATAATACTTTGCGTATACCTAGTAAAGATTGAGCCTATTTGTCTTTTTTTTGTGTGTGATGCACTTGTGGTGACTGTTACTCTAGAACTTGCTTTAATTCTATCGAGACCATCTCACCATGAGGTTGCATGATTCTTATGAAGGTCATCTCATTTGTTCATTATACACTCACTCTCTTTTTGCTAGCATAGGTTATTAAATAACTTTCTTATCATTTGTCAACTTTTATCTTTCATTTATTTCATTTCTATGTTTTTGGATGTGGGAACTTTGGATGCCATGATGAATGTTTTTCCCAAGACAAACAAAAGTTTAAGTGTGGGGGAGATTAGATAGATCACCATTGGCAAGCCATATTCTTTTTATTTTATTTTATTTAGATGAACTATTAATAATAGGGCATGAGAAGTGCACTATATTAAAAAAAACAACTACGGTTCATAATAATAATAAAAAAACTACAATTCATAAAAAAAAACACTATGATTCATAAAAGAAAACCACTACGGTTCATAAAAAAGAGTTTGAATCCAAAAAGAGTTTGACATGTGGTGAATTTGTGAGGGGATGGATGATAGAATTTTTGGTAAAGAACAATTCTTATTTCTCTTATTGAGAATTTATTGTAAATATGAGGAGATTTTAATGTAAAAAGGGATAATAGTTATTTACTTGTTATTAGATTATCAATTGCTAGATTGGATGCGATATTTATTAGGCATTATTTTATTGTACTCATTCATGAAGCATTTCATTGATCCCATGTCTTCCACCTTTACTTTGATTTTATTCTCTCCATCTTTTTCTTACATACATATTATCTTTTTCTTTACTCATGTTTCCTTTGCAATGCTAATAAACCTTCATGATTGTGCAATCTTGTGCTTGTGATAGTGGTGGATATTAGAAGAACAGCAAGCATACGGTACTGCATAAACCATAAGTAGCTTGAGTGAGCTCCACCATTGCATGATCATGAGGAAGAGCTACCACCACTTATCTTGTGAGGTTTGATTATCATCATTCTCAATTTATTCGAGATGGATTGAAATCATTATGTTGTTAATCAATGTAAGAATTGAGTTCTTGAATGCTTGAGTCTTTGGAATTTGACAATCTTAGGTAACTTATTTTTATAACTTCTAACCATGATGGATAGTATTTGGGGGGCGTGCGGGGGAGGGGGGGGTGGGGGCGGGGGGAGGGGGGTTGTGGAATCATTTCTCTAGTTTGGTTCACTTACACAAGACGTGAAAGAATAAGTGTGAGAGATTTGATAATCGAATTTGGGACATGCTATTTGAAGGTTATATCTCATCATTTTTATCCTCTTTTATATATGAAATTGTGTTTCTAGTATATTTTATTAGTTTGGATTTCTTTGTGGTCTTCATCTAAATTCCTATAGATTTGAGGGAATTCATGATTATTAATTGATCAAATTTTACTTTGCAAGAATATAAGGTGACGATAACAAATTGAGAAGGAGAACATCGGGTTTGGTTAATCGTGGTTCAGTTCGACCCAAGAATTGAAGGATTAAAAATGGAAGATTTAAATTCATAAATATGTGAGAAGCTCAATTATAAGGATTTCCAATCAAGCCAAACCCCAATTCAAAAAACCTAATTTAAAAAGTCCAAGAGAATAACCAAATTGAACCAAACTAGTCCGGTTCAATAGTGATCCGATTCAACAGTGGTCCAGTTCAATGGTTTAAAAGGAAAACCCAATTCAATCATTCTTCGGCTCACACTGGCTTAGGTTTCTTCTCCTTTTCCCTGATCATGATTTTTCCTCCTTCGCAACCCGTTTCTCCCGATCAAAGCCACGGGACAATGTCGACGGCCTCTTCGAAGGCTTACAAGTGCCGACAACCTTGCTAGGAGTTCTGCTGGAGTGGGCCAGCTCTGGTGAGCTTCTCCTTTGTCCCCTCCGGCCGATTGTAGCCTACCACCATGGTTAGGGCAGCAGGTTTCAGAGCAGCCGGCGGTATCGCTTCCTTCAGGATCTTCTTCGGAGTGGTCCAGCTCTAGTAAGCTTCCCTTCCTTCCTGCAATCCACTAGAGCTCAACGTCTAGTTTCCTTCATGATGTGGTTCGCAAACACAAGGACTACTCGTCTGGCTCTGACCATCCTCTTCGTCATCAGTGAAGCTCCAAGATAAGAAATTTCTAATTCTTTGTTTCTAACCTATCATCATGGTTGCGGCAGCATATTTAAGGCAGAGAGGACCAGCAATTGGTTGACCATTTTATTTATTTTTACTAGGGATGTCACTATGATGTGACCATTTTATTTATTTTTACTATATGCATTTTGTCATAGTTAAACATAGGCATTAATTTGCATATATTTTATACCATCATTTACTCAGCTAGCATCAGCACTAATGGAAGTGTACACATGTCATATTATCATATTATGACCTCACTCTTAGCCTCCCTCAGATTTGATATTCTCACAAGCAAGGTCACACCATTGAGTGAGTTTGACATGTTAGGAGTTAGAAATTTCTCTTTAGTTAAAGTGCATATAGATGATGATGGGGTCATGTCTTGGAGACGGGGTAATTAGCCTCAGCCTAAGCAAGCACCGATAGAGGATGAGGAGTTGGATGATATTGACCTAGCAGATCTTCTTTAGCTTCCTCCACCTCCAGCTCCTATCACTCTAGAGCAGAAAGTGATCAAACTTGAGAAGATAGCCATGGGTATTCAGGCCTCAATCACTAGCCTTCAGGTCTCAATCACTAGTCTCCAGGAGTTAATGACCAACTATCAAGACGATGACTAGTGAGCACCAAAGACTAGAGAAGCAACATCAGGCTCGACTTCTTTAGATGATGGAGATGTTCAGATCTTGAATCATGGGTCATCCTCCTCCACCTCCCCAATAGATCATCATCTATTAGTATTAGAGTGATAGTTAGTATTCGACTTGTAGTTGACTACATTTGACTTCTTGTACGTGATCATAGTTGACTTCTTGTACTTGATTTTTGATTGATTTCACATTGACCTATGATTTACCCATATTGATTTAACACCAACCTAATTGAACTATCTAGACTTAACTACATAGGATAAATAGGAATGTGCTTAGTAGAATAAGATTTTTATCTGTTGTTTTCAACCTTATGTTTTAAATCAGCTTTCAAAATTTATATTTATAATTTAAAAAAACTTATTTTTCAAAATTTATATTTTTTAAAACCTATTTTTCAAAAACAATATGTTTTTTAAACTTATTTTTCAAAATCTAAATTTAAAACTTATATTTTTCAAAATTAATTATTTAAAATCTGGACTTAACATAGATCTTCGCGTAGAAAGCATGAACCTAGAGATTTAAGTGATCAGCATCTCACAAGCACCTTAGGATTAACTTACTTGTGTACTGTGTCACTTAGAATGGTATAAGATGTTTAGGATCAAGTCTGGATTTCAAATACTTATGTCAGTATATCATCATAAATCTAGGTTAAAAATACAAATTAATATTGATCAAGTTAAATGATCCATTAAATGACTAGATGGAAACTCACACTTAATTTAACTAATTTAGTGAAAACTGATACCTTCTAATAGTAAACTAGTAAAAATAGTTAGACATGTTAATAAAGGCAATTTCATAGATTATGTATTTTTAAATATTATATTTTTACATGATATATGCTTAGACTCTAGGACTTAATTATTTTTTAGTATTAAAATCCATCTTAAATAGTGATAAATCTTGAAATTGTCACATAGAGCTTTCATGTATGTACTTTTTACTCAAAACATTCAATTTTTGAAAATCTTATTAAGTTTTGAAATAGTGTTAATATGAATCTCCTATTATGGGATGTGTGTCAAAAGAGGGAGAAAATAAAGAGGTTAAAAAGTTTTTAAAATATTTTCAAAAGAATATCTTAATTTAAGAGGGATTTTTTTAAAGAAATCTTAATTAACTTAAACTTAGGAGGAGTTTTGAAAACTTTAATGAGTTATTAAACCCTTCTGAAAATTTAAACTTAACTTTAAATCAGATTGCCAAACACTAAAAAAGGAGGAGATGATTCTTGTAGAGAGCGCCAAAATCGAACCTATATTTTGATGTCGATAAAGGTTTAAGATTAAGTATTGTTTATGAACTGATGAACTAATCTAAGTGTGCAGGTAGCACAACAAGCAAGTCCTAACTGGAGGTTAAGCAATGCAAGTCCTAACTGGAGGCTAGGTAAGAAAGTCTTAGTCAGAAATACTAAGTAGAAGCCTTGGCAGATCAAGGACACCGATGGAGGAGCTCATGGGGTCTGGAGGACCAAGATTGAGTCAAACCAAAGATTGGCTATAGGCACCGGGAAGGGGATCCAAGCACCCGGGATGACTAATAAAAGAGGGTCTCGACCAGCAGCTCAGGATAATAATTTTCTACTGCCTCATACTCTCGTGCTCTAGAATTCTGATTCTATGCCAAAGTACTGCTTCGACGATCTTGCTTAAGTCGTAAACCTTTTTGTCGATAGTTTTCATTCCCATCTTGTCTTTTCGTGCTTTAATTTATGAGGGACCGATAAACTTGTTATCAATTTTATCCTTTGTAAAAGATGAAACCTCCTTCTTCTTAAGAAGGAGGATACTAATGAATTGCCTATCGAAAGTGGTCAATAACCACAGGCCTTGGAGTAGCAGCCGCAGGCTGTGCACCAAGTAAAAAAGAAAACGAGTCTTTTCTTTTGTATTTTTATTTTCTGTTGTCTCTAAAACGTGAATATGTGACAAGTGCTATTCACCTCCCCCTTCTAGCGCGCTTTCGATCCTACATTAATTAAATTTAAATTATTAGTGATTAAATTTTTTAAATTTAACTTAGTTAAATTATTATTTAATTCAGATTTATTAGTTAAATTATTCATATTAAATTTATTCTCATTATTAGTATAGGATCTAGATTTACATTTTTTTAAATTATTATTTTTATTAATTAGATTTACTTTTAAATTTTTAAATTAATATTATTATTAATTAAATTTAATTTCAAACTTTCTAAATTTGAATTTGAAATTAATATTTTTATTAATTAAATTATTTTTTAAATCTAAATTTTCTAAATTACTAATTAAAATTTTAAATTAGTTAATTTTGAGTTATCAGAATTATTAATTGAATTTTTTAAATTAATATTAATTGAATTATTCAAATTTGAACTAGCATGTAAATTACTAAATTTAATGTAAAAACTTAATTTATCATGTAGAAGAATAGAGTATTTTTATAATTTAACAAACTTATCGGAAACGCAACCTCTAATTTTGTTGTTGACTTATTTTTCACCTTCTTCTCTATGCATCAGTTCTTGTAATGTCTAGATCTTTGACACTTAAAGCATACGATATGTTCTTTATTTCTACGGGCTCTTAACATCGATTGCTCCTTTGCCGTTGATGGTATCGTCTGAGTCTTACGAGTAAGACACTGATTTTTATAGTGCCCTCTCTCCTAACACTTGAAGCATATTATATGAAATTTAAAATGAAACTTTAAATTATTACCTTGCTCCCCCTCCATCTTTGCCTCCTTCCTCCCATGGTGGTTAGTCCAATCGAGAGTTGACCAACTCTAATAACAATTATAGGACCAGTGCGTGAGAGAGAGGGAAAGGTGAATCTCGTTCGTTTGTTCTATCAAAAGTGTTAGCAACGGAAAAATCAATACAAGTAGACACAAGGATTTATTTAGTTTCCAACCCCTTAATGTTAGTACTCTAATACCTATGTAAGGGAGGCGCCCATCTACTTGCATTCTCTTTTCTGGAAGTCTTCCGGAGACAGAGAAATTCATCTTACAATTTAAGTACAAGAACAAATATAATATAAAATAATTATAAATTAAATACAAACAAAACTATTATTGGTCGATTTGGAATTTCTGAGTGCAACACACTCCTCTTTTTTCGAGCACAAAGATTAGAGTCGTAGAATTATTGATTTCCAAGTGTTGCTCATTAAGGCCTTATATAGTCCATTCCAGGTGCCCAAATCCCTTTCCAAGCCCCCTGGCTCAATCTAATCCGATCCAACATCGTCAGGCCTTATCCAACTAAGTCTTATACTGGTCCAGACACCTGGACCAGCCCAGATCACCTGGACCGTCCAAGTGCTTGGAACATAATCCGGACGCTCGGAGCTGGTTCGACTTAGTTCACCTAGAGTCACCTCTAATTCTCTCTAAACTTGGTTTGGCTCGTTTGTTTGCTTCTATTTGCTTCCTTAGTATTGTTTCCAGCTCCAAGTTCCTGCAAGACATGCATACAACAAACAAGCATCCTAAATCTTAACTATAATTTATCTGACCTTCTAGGCATACCTAAGTCTTACTTTGTAGGTCTAACCTGCTATGCTTCTCCACCTAAGAGTTACTCTCTCAAATTTTTTTTTTGTCAAGTATCTAGTCACCCTTGACCTTCTTGGACTTACCCATGCCTAATCTCTAATTAAGACTAGTCAGTTAGTAGACTTTCCACCCGCTAAACATCTGATTCTCCAAATCTTCTTGGACTTTCTCTTGCCTAACCTCCAGCTAGGAATAGTCAATCAGTAAACTTCTCACCGCCAAACATCTAGTCACCCTTGACTTGCTTGGACTTCTGATCAACCTCAATCACTCGACCCCCAAGATGTTTTGTTCGATGTCTGATCCTCATTGACCCATCGACTTGTTAGACATCCGATCTACTAACCCGCCTAGACTTCCTTCTCTGATGTCCCTGATCCCGCTAAGACTTCCTTATCTAACCTCCAATTAAGACTTACCTGGTCTAACTTCCAATTAGGACTTGACTTGCCTAGCTTCTAACTAGGACTTTTCCTTTTACCTAACTTTCAATTAGGACTTCCCTTGTTAGTCATTTAGTCAACTTTGACCTGACTAGACTTCACTCATATCCAAATATCAAATTTTATTTAGATTAACCCTTAGTCAAACTGACCAAACCTAGTTATATTATCAAACATCGACATCTTGAAAGCAGACTGTACCAACAAGATGAACTAGCACAAATACCTAAAACTCTCATTGCTTCTACTAGTTGCATAGTCCGTTATTGGTACTAGTCATTTCTATTTGTCTGAGAAGAGAAGTCAGCTCATCCAATCTATTATCACTTTGATGTTGCTCGACATCCGGAACATAAACTTCTTGACACCTAAGATAACTATCGGTCTACTTCCAAATTGTTGTAAATAGCATCCATATTTGATATGAGTTCTCTTGCTTCAGTAGGAGTTTTGTTAACTAGGGCACCTTCACTAGCTACATCCACCATGTTTCTATCCATCGGCAATAATCCTTCATAAAAATACTGAATAAACAATTGATCATTGATTTGATGTTGGGGTAGCTAGAATAAAATTTCTTGAATCTATCCCAATATTCATGCAATGACTCCTCCGTAAATTGTTAAATGCTAAAAATTATTTCTCATATAGCTATAACCCTAGAAGCAAGAAAGAATTTTCGCGATTTTCTTCTTCGTTCCGCCGTAGCCTCATCGCGATTTTCTTCTTCGTTGCGCCGCATTCTCTTTGCATATCGTACCAACTAGTGATGGAACTAGAAGGAAGGTTATACAACCAATCCTTTACGATATTTGTCAGTAAAAATGAAAATGCTTTAAGTTTGATGTCTTCTAGAAGGAAGGTTATACTAATATAACTGGTACCACAATTACTAATTTAAATTAATATCGAACCCCCTAACTACACTAATGTAATATAAAATAACTCAGATCGTCTCACAAACGAATGTAACCAATGCATGATAAATTCTAGGATTGAATTATTTGGACATGGATTTGGGTTTAATTCAATTCTAAGGCTAACAATTAAACGATAATGCAAGTAATGAAACCTAATCTAACTTGAACCACAATTGCATGAGAATTAAAAGCAACATCAAGTAAACATCTAATAAAACGAAACATTTAACAAAACCTAGAGCATGTAACGGAGCATAAACTAATCTAACCTAATTGTATTCAAATGAAGGGCACAAACATAATAGATTCAAACTAACAAAGCATTGCAAACCATCAATTAAAGCAATTACAAAACTAAAGTCTAACTAGCGGAAAAAAACATTTCATTGAAGACCTAACGCTCATGAATCAAATCAAACCAAGTACATGCAAACTAAACATGGGAAAGCTAATGCCATTATAATTCATCAATCAACAAAGACAATCATACATGTAGAGAACTCAACACATAAGAATTCAAACTAATGAAAATGTTAGGGGAATTTAATAGAACACATGACAAGCATCAATTAATTCAAACCTAATTCATGCAATGTAAAACATGAGAGGATAACTTCGTTACAATTCAACAGTCAACATAACGAATCATTCGCAATCAACATGAACTCATTCAAACAATCCACACATCAAAGAGAACTAAACACATCAAGAGATAAGCCCAAATTAAAATGGTTGTTGTTGTGTGTCGTCCAGATCAAGATGAGATGCAGTCGGCTGTAGATATGATCGGAGGGCTGATCTGATTAGAGGGCGAATCTGATCGAATGGTTGATCGGAGGAGAAGCAGTTATAGAAGAGGATGAATGATCGGTTGAATAGGGAAGCATCTTACTCTCTCGAGCGGTGGCTTGCGGACGGCTGAAGGTGGCATGGAAGAAGACGGGCCGGATCTGATTGGAGGTGGCTTATGGTGTGGATCGGTTAAAGGAGAGATGAAGGTAGAAGGGATGTTG
>NC_133880.1:11312853-11315420 GCF_044706935.1 Curcuma longa | reverse complement strand
CAAATATGAGTTTATGAATGAATTGGAATGTTACTATCGATCCATATATATAGATATTTTGGTCTACCAAAAGCCTTTTCAATTGCTTGTAGCTTCCTCGTTATTCGATGCCTATTATTTATTGTTTATCGATGATCTAGTTGATCGAATCTACTTTCAATCGCCCAGATGATAACTTGCATTTGTATTGAGTAAATTAGGGTTATTTTGGATCGATTTGATCATATTTCATGACATAAATAGGGTTTGTTGGGTTGATTCTTTATTTGGATGAATTTTTGACATCATTCTATTTTTTTTATTAATTTATGAAAATTTATGGATCTTAATTGTACTATTTTATTTTTTTATAGGTAATTTGAATGAAAATAATAATATTTGAAGGTCCAATTTGAAAGAAAATCAACTCTGGTTCGAGTCGGGTTCGAATTGAAAGTTAATTTGGCTCAATCAGATGAAAAATGGGTTCAAATTAAATTAAAATCCAAATCCAATCCAAAAGCCCAGCTGGGCCAATCCAAACCCATTTCATTCCAGCCCAAATCAAGTTAAACCAGGTTCAATTTCAATTTCAGTCGATTCAAATCAATTCATCCGGTTCACTTTCTCCGATTCGAGCGGTGCCGGCTCAGCTTCGGTTCAAGCACACTTAAAAGGGAACGTCAGTTCACCGAGGAAGGGGGGCTCGAGATCACGGTTACTGTGCTTTTCTAATCCGTGATTCTTCACTGTTCTTCTTCTCCGCCGAGCTCCCGCTTCCTTCTTCTTCCTCGATCAGCTCCGATAACGTCGACGACTTGGATATGCAACGAGCGCCGTCCACCCACCCTCGCTAACGCGCCAATAGTTGGATCGCCGTCTGTGATTTCAGCGGAGCATTCGCCTAGGGATCCTGTCTGTGATTTCAGCAGGGCACCGTCGGTCGTCGTTCGTCTCCACCGTCACCGGAAGAGCAAGGTAAGGCTTTTTTCCATTTTCGGTTCTGACTTTCTGTCTGTGACTTCAGCAGGGAAGAAGACTGAGGCGGAGGATGCTTGTTCCTTGGCTTCCTCCGTTCGCGTCTCGCCGTGAGTGATTTCTCCGGCGAGATCCACCTTCACCGGCACAACTTCTTCTCCTATTGCTAGCTGCATTTTGATCTGATCGAAATCCACCATCCGCATCCTTTCTTCTGTTCGCCCTTTCTTCAGTGGTGCCGGCGTCGTTGAGGGAAGGAAATCCTAATCCTAATTCTCCTTTCGCTTGTTTGTTTCCTTCTTTAGCTGTATCCGTTGTTTCTGTTCATCAAAAACCCCCGTGAATTGTTTGTTTCTAACCCTAACACCTAATTGTGTCCTAACCTTAACACTAGTTCTTAACTGTGACTTAGTTTTAATCTTAACCCTAACCCTTAATTCTAATCTTTGGCTTGTGAATCTACTTGTTCTGATCTGCAATTCTTGTTGTTGAGCTTTTGGAAATGTTGTAGCCTACGGTTGAAATTATGAGCATGAGGTGTAGGGATTCTGGAATTGAATGGTGACCGGTTAAAAACATGTTTATGCTATATGTTTGATTGTAGAAATGGAATAAAATGGTTCTGTTGATGCAAGAATGTATTGGTGTGTTGTTGTATAACTTCAATAATTCATGAATTGGTTGGGATGCTGTGTTAATTAAATAAGATGGTGTTGATTATGTTGGATTGTAGGAGGCATAAGTTTGGGATTGGTAAGGCGTGAATGTGGTATGGTTGTGTATGTTGTATCAATGACAATTGTGTGTTGACTTTGTTGTATGTATTTTGATGTATGATGTATGATGTATGTGGTTGTGTTATTGTAACATTTGAATAAGAATAAATTTATTAGGTTGGCCAATTGTAAGATTTGTAGAATTTATGTTGTATAATTGATGTAGGTTGAGTGATGTATGTTGTTGTATGTTACATGATTTGAATTTAGGGTTATATTATGTAGGTTATGTGTTGTTGTATGAAATGAATGTTGTATGTTAGAATTGATGTATAATGCGTGATGTAGAGTTATATTGTATGTTTGTGTATATAATACAAGTAGAATTTATGTTGTTTAATGGTGTATGTTGAATAAAATGGATTTCATATTGTATATTGACTTTGTATTAATAAATAAGTTGTTGGATTCTTTTATTTATGTGTTGTTGTATTATGGTGAATAATATTGATTGTTGTATATTATTGTAAACAGGATTGTGTGTTAATAAACTATATTATAGGATTTAATTATTAATAAGTGAATTTTGTTGATAGTTAGGATGAATAAAACATAATAAAATCCCGCACCAAATGTCTAAACTAACTGTCTGTCATTGAGTCCAAGAGAGACGACCCGGATGCCTGTTGTACTACGTTAGCGATAATAAGAGGTTTGATTAATAAATAAATAATTAATTTTGATGGGTGTAAGTAACAACAAATAAGGAAAATGTATATAAATAAATCCCAACAAAACACCATCATCAAAATTTTGGCGTCATTACCGAGGACTCACATGATGTTTGTTTATGTTAGACTGGACATTGGTGTTCTTATTCATTTCATTCATTTG
>NC_133880.1:11244988-11312799 GCF_044706935.1 Curcuma longa | reverse complement strand
CCTTTCACAAAAATGAGTAGTGAAGTATTAGAGGAAGATTAGAGAGAGTTACAGAGCTTGAAGATCATGTAAGAAGAGAAAGAATAGAACCCCTACTTTCTCAATCATCAATCTGTATTTTTATAATTTTTTCGACATCAGTCGACTACTCCTTGGGCCAGCCGACTGATGGTCTTTAACGGCTCTTTAAATTGCGTTTAATTCTCCAACGGTCAGCCCAACGTTTATCTGTCAGTCGACTGCTCCATCCATCAGTCGACTGGATGAACAGTGTCAGTCGACTGAATGAACAGTGTCAGTCTGTGTGTGTTTCTGATCAAGTCCCCAATCGACTGACGGCAGTGTCAGTCGACTGGTCAAGCTGAAACTCCCCTTCAGCTTCTTTTACTTCATCCCTTAGCCTTGACGCAAGCTTTCAAACATCTTCCATAAGCCCCGTGCCCTTCCTTGCACTAGCTTGAGATGTTTTCCGCAGCTTCGTCATGCTAAGTCTTCCTTGTGAAGAGGTCGCGCCTTCGGGACTTCATCCTTTGCCAAGACTTCATTCCCGGACTTTCCTGTGGACTCAAATCACACAAGTTAAATCACAAATATTGCCTAACTTAAACTCATTTTAGCCAAACATTAAAATCTAATTCACTTGGGGCAAGATTGCACCAACAGTTGTTAGCACAACCTAAGTCTTCTCCAAAAGGTGAAAGAGTGTTAGTGTGGATACGCATAGAGGCACGTACACTTGAACATGCTTGAGATCCGACCACCTTTGGATAAGCGGGATAAGCGAAGGGCACGCATCAAAAGTAAATTCTATTAGATAGAATTTTTATAGCTTTAATTTGTATGACTTTTTTGCATGGATCGCTCGAGGGGTACTGTTCCACTTGCGATATTTGATTTTGTCGCATAGGATTCCCAACACACTTAACTTGATTCATAGTTTGTATTTATAGCTCAAGTTTTATTTCGGTGCATAGACTTAAGCATCTAAAATATAGGCTAGAGCCCTATGCATCTCATACTGTTCTAGATTTCACAATACACAATCAAGTTATTTAGTGTATTTTATGTGATGCGTCAACCTAAATCTATAGGTGTATGATTTCTAGTGGAGAGATTTAGACTAGGACAAAAAAAATTCCTTCTTACTTTTGAAAGTCAAAATTTGAAACTAAATTTTTCAAAAATTAAAATAAAATTTTAAAACTATTTTTAAAAATAAAGTAATAATAGAATAAAAAATATGAGTTTTTAAAAAGTGAAAAAAATTTGATCTTAATCTACCAAACATATTCCTGATTGCCTTTTGATTGTACTAAACTCAGATTCAGATTAGAGGTTTCATAAATATGTCAACTAAGTTAGATTTGGACTCAATATAATCAAGTACAATTTCTCCCTTAGCGACATGATCTTTAACAAAATGGTGTTTAACCTCTATGTGTTTTATTCTAGAGTGATGAAATGGGTTTTTGATCAAATTTATTAAACTAATATTATTAATTAACACCTTAGTATTATGATATTTCATATTGTAATCAGTTAATCTGTGCATCATCCAAAGTAGTTGTGCAACACATTCACCCATAGATATGTACTTTGTTTCAGTTGTAGATAGTGCAACACATTATTATTTTCTACTATACTAATTGACTAGACATGGACCCAAGAACTGACATCCTCCACTTGTACTTTTTCTGTCTAGTTTGCAACTAACATAATCTGAGTCAAAGTATCCTACTAGGGTAAAGTTACTATTTCTAGGGTACCATATACCTACATTGAGTATTCCCTTAACATACCTTAATATCCTTTTTACTGTTGTTAAGTGAGATTTCTTAGCCTTAGATTGATATCTAGCATACATACCTACTGCAAATAGAATATTAGGTCGGCTTGCAGTTAGATATAGTAGATTACCTATTATACTCTTATAATATTTTAAGTCTACTTGTTTTCCTTCTGGATCATTATCAATGTTGGTGTTGGTTGTTATAGGTATTTTTATTTCTTTTGAGTTTTTCATTCTAAATTTTGTTATTAGTTCTTTTACGTATTTAGTTTGATAAATATAGTTATCATCTTTGGTTTATTTTATTTATAATCCTAAGAAAAAGTGTAGTTCACCTACCTAATTCATTTCAAATTTATTTTTCATTAATTTCATAAATTTTTTTAAGAATTTAGTGTTAGTTGATCCAAAAATAATGTCATCAACATAGATTTGGGCTATGAAAAAGTCTTTTTCTACAGTCTTAACAAATAGGAAAGGGTCAATCTGTCCTTGGTGAACTAGGTATGTTGGTAATCTTTCATACCATGTTCTAGGTACTCGTTTTAGTCCATATAAGGCTTTCTTGAGTTTGAAGACATAATTAGGATGATTTTTATCTTCAAATCCAGGTGGTTGTCCTACATAAAGTTCTTTTTAATGAACCCGTTCAAGAAGGCGGACTTTATGTCCATGAAATCTTTACGCATTTTCATGTTTATACTCTATGTTTATCGCATCTTTTATTCATGCACTAGATATATTTTCTCTATTTCTAGTTCGGAAGTCTACTCTTGTACTTTTGCATTAGAAAAATGAAAATCGGTGCGAAACAAGGTGAAATAAAGGAAGAACAACACAGTCAAGAAGGGGTCATGCCTATCAGGCACGACCATGCCATCCACCAGCGCCTCTCCTTCTCCAAGCCGTGCCACCAGGTACGCCCGTGCCCCAGAAACAGAAGACCACCAGTCGCAGGTCGTGCCCACCAGGCACGACCGTGCCCCAAAAATAGAGGCCTTGCTTGGTGTGGTCGTGCCTACAAGGCACGTGTTGGGATCGTTCCGGTGCAATGCGCATGTTCTCACATTTCGAAAACATACGCAGTGGAAATATACAGATAATTAAAGCTAATTATTACACAATACACGCATACAAAGCAGGAAACAAACAACGTACAAGGCATGACAGAAAATTAAAGTTTCAGAATAAAAGATTATTCTACGCGTACAAATAAAATTTTTAGAATAAAAGATTATTCTACGTGTACCTCGTGGATGATAACGTTGAGCGAGATTGGTATTAATCGAGCAGTCCTTGTCGAAGTCCCGCCTCTACTGGTGATCCACGCCAAGCTCTCATCAGGATGGCTTCGGAAGCCACGAGTCATGTCATTATCTTCGATACTAGCCGATGCTCGATGACGATCGAATCGAGAGAATAGTCTAATTCCAGAAACTATGCAACAACGTGTGTCGCGATCGTTCCGGGACTTTCTAACTAAGGTTTGCCCAACCTCTAGCTAGAACTTCCACTGCTTAGTCTCATTTAGGACTTTCCTGTACCTAGTCGCAACTAGAGCTTCCCTATGCTACATGCACACTCAAATTAGTTTATCAGTAAATGTCATGCACCTAACTTAAACCTTTTGCCATTATATGGATCATCTTATACTCCCTGCACTAATAAGTATTTAGTCCACTTAGGCTTACTAAGATTTCACCTGATGAATTCTCAATTTCTGTCTATATTTATAGAACTTCTATTGAAATATTGACCTCAATCTACGTGAACTTCTACCAACTGTTCTTATCTTTCACATTACACCTGCATGCCCAAAAAAAACTTACATCAAGATCCTAATGTCAAGTTTGACCATTTGATATCTATTTCCACCAACAACTAATATACGTAATCAATGTATATTTACTCCAAATTGAGCATGGTGGAAACTTAATTTAAATCAAAATATTATATTTGTCACTTGGTATATTTTTAATTTTATAATACACAGGAATAAACAATTCATTTTAGGTAGTTCATGATATGACACTTGGGATACTGATTAAAAATTATTTTTTATAAGAATTTAATATAAAACAAGATTATAAATTATGGTGAATTTGCATGAGAACTGTTTTTGTGGTTAGGACATAAACATTTACTAGGCAAAATTATAAATTATAAAATTTTTGTGTTTAATAGGCAATTGTAGGCGTAGTGATGACTCAACGTGTATTAATGTTGGGAAAGCACAGTAGGTGTAGATAGAATTTCAAAAGATTTTTGACACATGGAGAAGTACAACATGTTTTAGTAGAAATCTAAGAGGATATTAACCTACAGAGAAATTTCAATAGGCGTTTGTAGAAATCCAAAATCTTTTGGCAGATGAAAAAGTTCAACAAATAATTTGCAAAAGTGTAAGAGATTTTGACAAATAAAGAAGTTGAACAAGTATTTGTAAAAGTCTAAGAGGTGTTTGTAAATGAAGAAATTCAATGGTCTTAGTAAATGAAAAGGTCCAACATACATTGGGAAAAAAAAATCATAGTAGATAGAGAAGTTTAATAAGTGTTGGTAGGATGCTAGAAAGGTTAAGATTGACAAGAGCATGACAATAATGTCATATTTGAAGATTAGAGATGAAATTTCTAAGTAAATGAATAAAGACTAAAATACGAGACCTCTTGGTAGATGAAGACTTCCAGGCAATAGGAATAAGCAATTTATTTTAGGTAGTTCATGATATGATACTTAATATAATAATTGAAAAATTAAAGTTTTTTTAATAATTTGAAATTTATGAAAAAACTATAAATTAGGGTGAATTTGCATGAGAATCTTTTTGTGTTTACGACACAAACATTTAGGTTTTTTAAATTGTATATTTTTAATGAATTTTTAAAATTGGGATGTTAAAATTTATGGTATTAAAAAAAACATTTTTTTTTCCAGAATTTATGGTATTCAGATGTCTATAATAGGTAGTCAATCATAACTCAATCAACTAAAATAATATAAATGATCTAGTTTTGAGTGTTTTAGTTTCCTTTTATATCCTTATGCTTATTTGACATTTAGAATATATATATATTTGATTCTAATAAATTTATTATGCCTATCCATATTTGTTTTCATGCTTTGATTGGGCACTTTTTTTAGTTTATATTTGAAAATCGAAAATGTGCTATGAATTGCCTTTGTACTTGATACATTATTGTTTACATCTACTGCTTATCATGCTTTATCTATCTTTCATCATATGCTTGTTGATTGTTTTGTTTTGGCATATAACAAATTAAAAAGGAAAGGAAAAATGTAGTAAATCTTCTCTAACTCAAAAAGTAAAAGTGATGACAAATTACCCAAAAAAAAAAACGAGGTAGAAAAGAACGTTGGACCGGTGCTTAAATTAGGCTCAGCTCAGCTGTAGAGAGGTCCGTTTGAAACGAGAATTTATAGTGCTTGTTCAGTCAGCGCTGCCTGCCCTGCCACGGCCACCTAGACCTGACCACGGGTCCAAGCCTATAATAATAAAATTACTGCATTCCATTAATTAATTGACCGCCCGCTAATAAAAAAATTCTAAAATACAATTCTAGTCGATTTATACGCCTCATCAGTTATTATTTAACTTATTATTATTATTATAAATCTTCCAAAAATCTCTTTTCAGCAATTCAGTAGTCGTTTTTTTGGTTTGACTAAGGATTGAATTGTAATTTTAAAGTGCATTTTTTTTAATAAATTTTAAATTTTAAAATTTTTAATATAATAATCTAGTTGCGAACCGTGAATCGAACCATGAATTGACGGTTCCGAACCGTGAATCGTAATCGTCTTGGACGGTATTAAGGGTCGACCTGACATAAACCGTCGAACC
This sequence comes from Curcuma longa, assembly GCF_044706935.1. NCBI lineage: Eukaryota > Viridiplantae > Streptophyta > Magnoliopsida > Zingiberales > Zingiberaceae > Curcuma > Curcuma longa. The sequence goes on along the minus strand of NC_133880.1, from coordinate 11,307,145 downwards.
GACAGTTTTTCGAACCGTCGATTTGAACCAAACCGTCGATTTTGATTGGTATATATAATAATAAAATTACTGCATTCCATTAATTAATTGATGAATAATAAATAAATTCTAAAATACAATTAATCATTTATTATTATTATTATTATTTTTTAAATCTTCCTTTCTCTTTCCTTCCCTTTTAATTTTTTCCCTTTTTAGTTTTAGTTGGCTTGGTTGGCAGGTTGTCAAAGCTGGAAACAATGTTTTGCCAACAACATTAATAAATTTCTAAAATAATATATATATATATATATATTTATTTATTTATTTATTTATTGTTGTTGTTTATTAATAACAATAATTAAGGTAGGCGAGGAGGGATGGTTTGGTTATTGACTTATTGGGGGAGGCCTCGTCAAAGTCTTCGCTTCGCCATCCATCCACCATTTCATTGCCCTTCTCCCTTTCCTCTTCCTCTCTCCTCTCTCCTCCCAATTGCATTGACTTTGATGGTAATCGCCGCATTCGGGAGAGGCCAGATCCAAAGAGATGGGCGCCTGCTTCTCGTGCGCCAACCAACGCCCCCGCAGTGGGGCCAACGCGGGGAAGAAGCAGGGGCGGGCGGATGCTAAGGACGAGCAGAAGATAGAGAATCGCCGCACCGGTAAGGCTGTCGAGAAGGAGAAGTCGGCGGGTGGCCGTGTGGTGCCGTGCGGCAAAAGGACCAACTTCGGTTACGATAGAGATTTTGCGAGCAAGTACACGGTCGGGAAGCTTCTCGGCCATGGCCAATTTGGCTACACCTTCGTAGCCACGGATAAGGCAAATGGTGATCAGTTGGCGGTGAAAAAGATCGACAAGAATAAGGTATTATTTTTGTGAATTCAAAAAAGAAAAGAAAAAAAAAGTAGCTTTCCGTCATCAACCTTTGCGTGTTGATGCGATACTACTATTTGAATTCCAATAGCTCAATTAGTTTGTAATACCTTTGAATTCGAATCATTCAATCGTAACGCCTTCTTTTCTACAGTAAAGGGGAGATCATGTCCTAACGTTTTTTCTTGAATATACTCTCGATAAATAGCGATTTCCCCCCTTTTTTCTTTCTTCAGCAGAGGTTGAACACAAATCATAGGCAAAGATCAAAACTCGCAAGTTATATTCGAATACCTGAGCACCGTTTCCTTTCCCCCCTTATTTTCTTACTCTTCCAATGTTGAAACATTCGCTAGTAAATTTTTTACTGCTGGATACTAGGACTCCCAAGTTTACAGCATTCATTCCAGATTCTTAGTGCTTCACAGGAGGGAGGCTTTGAACATTTAACGTGTAATTTCATGGTAGAATTATACATCAAAGAAGAGCACAGCAACCTAACATTGTTTTAAAATTTTCCACATGCAAGCTTTCATGTTAGCTTTAAATTTTCAAGCATGGCCTGAAACCTCATGCAGTACAAGGTGAAACGGTCAAAACGTATTGTTCTAATAAATTACTAAAACTCGATACTACATAACACTAAGACAATGGCTCCTATGTTATTGTATCATGTCGACAAGTATCATTGCATATAAACATTCGACACCCTTTGGCATGCTAAAATTGAGATAATATTCTTTTTCTTTTTCTTTTTCTAGTTTGTCTCCATATAAGATAATGTTAAAATCATAAAATTTCAGATGAAAAGTAAACATCGAACTTAACTATATATTTGTCTTATCTTTTTCTTCTTCATCTCTTTTCTCCTTTTACCTCCAATTTACTACCGGCATCATACATCAGAATGTTGGTACGATACCGAAGTAGTATCATTCTAGTGAAAGACCAAAACACGGACATGATTTGAGATTTCTAACAAGTTTTCTTTTTCTTGTTCTGAATACTAGTATGGGTCCAATAGTAGACCACTCCATTCGAGAGTAGTTGCAATTTTTGATATACTGAAGATATCCAAATTGCCCTATGAGTTGTCATCATCAGCCACTAATAAATGGACTGATGATATCTCAGATTGTCAAATCATAAGTTGTTTGTGGTATATGACTTGAGCCTCTAGTATTATGTGCCTTTTATTAGGCCAGACTCTGTGTAGGATAACACAATTGTTCAAACATGTAAAGGTTTACACATTATATAATAAGGCAAATATGTTATAATATGTATGAACTAAGGATATTCTCAATAATAACTTCACCTGCAACTTCAGAGACAAGGGAGTATAACCCCTAATCATTAGAGTTTAGACACCACAAACCTGAGACTTTGACACCTCTATTACAAATTTTGCTCCAAATTTTCTAAATATAGGACTCTGAATTTCATAAAACTTTCAAATTATACATTAGTAATTAAAGTTGAATAAATTTCTTTACAGATGGTCCTTCCAATTGCTGTTGAGGATGTTAAACGTGAAGTAAAGATACTGAAAGCTTTAAAAGGTCATGAAAATGTTGTGCACTTCTACAATGCCTATGAGGATGATAGTTATGTCTACATAGTCATGGAGTATGTTCTTTTTTGGATTATTTTTTGTATTGAATCCATCAAGAATCCACTTCTATGCTGCTGATGAGGATAATAATTATGTCAACATAGTCATGCAGTATGTTCTTTCAGTATGTTTTTAACTATTTTTGTGTTGATTTCATCAAGAATCCACCTATCTACCATTTGATCTTTTAGAATAACATCATGTTTGCACATTTATGATACGTGATTTTAATGGTACCTTCTGATTCTCATCAAAAGGATTTTAGTTTGTGCTCACTTTCTAAACCTTATTTGACAAATATTTTCTGGAAATTTGATGTCTGTAATTTTTTTATTTCTTGTGTCTGAAGTTTTCCAATTGAAATAGAAAATCCACACCAAAATATCTAGTCTGAAAGAAGATGTCTATATTATCAGCGCATGCATTGTGGTTAGTAAGGTGCTCAATATATTAAATGGATCTGAGATTAACAAAAATCTGTTTGATGAGTATCTATAAGCTAATAATGTGCAGTTACATTCAAGGGGTTGGTTACACATATAAATCTTTATAATTAGGAACCATTCTCTCTTGTTTCAACAAAATGGTGAGATCCAAAATTATACAGTGTAATTAACCAATCATTTGATTTGAATGATAGAAGAACTGATATGTGACAACCAGCATATCCATCCTTTAAATTAAGGGCCCAGTAGGCACATAAGTTGATGTTTTGATTTATAAAGTAGAATGACATTTTCGTAATCCTAGGGTCGCTATTTTTTACTCTTGATCAACTACAGGTTTTTCTTGTTGCTGCTGGATTTGAGGTAGCAACTTTGGTTTCTTGGAGTAAAGAAGTTCCTATAGAAGTAGCATCATACAACATTCCTAGATAATAGGTTCCTTACATTTCAATTTTCATCAACCATATGTCTTTTGTCTCTTGGGCGTAAAGAGGTTTCTACATACAATATTTTAGTTCTGGTATCATAGAACTTGACATGTATATGTTTGTTGATATCTGTGCCAAAAGAAACATGGAACACTGTATATATTTTCATGAACTTCTTGAACATTATGTTTTTTCATTTTCTTAGGCAATAATATCGAATGAATGTGTATGTGGTTTCCTTTTCTCAAAAACATGCAAGGACGTGATCTGTTAAATACATCAGTAGTTTCAATTTCAGTTTCAACAATTTCCTTATGTCTCTTACTCTTCTAGCAATAAACTACTTTGTTTTTTTTCTGTTAGATTATGTGAGGGTGGTGAACTTCTTGATCGGATTTTGGCCAAGTAAGAACTTTATGCCATTTTATCTCTTGAACCTATACAGTAATAACTTGGATTTTGAATGTGGGGAAAAAATACCTCGTATCCTGGTAATTATTTAGAACATGAATTCTATCTGTGTTTTGCTGCTATTAACAATTCTTGAATAAAATTTGAGATTTAGTCTAAACTTATTCTCTGTAAAAATGCATTACAGAAAAGATAGTCGTTATTCCGAGAAAGATGCTGCAGTAATTGCTAGACAGATGTTGAAAGTTGCTGCTGAGTGCCATTTGCATGGTCTAGTTCATCGAGATATGAAACCAGAGGTAAAACTTCAAGCTTCCATGGGTGTATCTAAAGAATTTTTTTAGAAGTATTATCATTTTTATTTAATAGTTATCAAACCGGAGATTTTTCTTCACACAAGTCTTGTTTTGTTAATTGCAGAACTTCCTTTTTAAATCCACAAAAGATGATTCGCCTCTCAAGGCAACAGATTTTGGCCTATCAGATTTTATAAGACCAGGTCAATCCCATTGATGTTAATTAATATAATCTGAAGCTCCTATTTAGTAAACTGGTTAAATAGTGTTACCACTTATTGCAGGTAAGAACTTTCATGATATTGTTGGCAGTGCATATTACGTTGCTCCAGAGGTGTTGAAACGAAGATCTGGGCCCGAATCAGATGTTTGGAGCATAGGTGTCATCACCTATATTTTGCTTTGTGGACGACGACCCTTTTGGGATAAAACTGAAGATGGAATTTTCAAGGAGGTAAAAATCATTGCTGTTTCATTATATTTTTGGGAAATTTCCCCCTGAAGTTCTCCACTCATCATGATCTCAAAGATTTTCTCAGTAAACTGAAATAAGTTTCCATATTCCCATTTTAAGTCTTTCCCTTTGGGTATCCTGATTTTTCTAGCAATTTTATGCAAAGAGGTATGCATATAACCATTCCTTTGATTATGCTTCTTGCTATTGATCTACATATTGCCATATATGCCAACTTACATGCTCAGATATAGAAAATATCATGAATAATTAAATAAGCTAGCCAGCTTATGTAGCTTCTTTTAGTATGGTCTACCAAAGTTCATGGACCATAAAATTCAATATAGTATAGAGAAGTTAGGTATCAAGTTGTTTTTGCATATCAAATAGGAATACAACTTATATATTTATAGGCTCTCATCGTAGCTATTTTTATCTAGAATTAAGGCAATAGACTAGGTTATGTCATGGACTTCATTACTCTTTCTATTTTATCAAACATGCTTTAATCTGGAACATAGGCATCTATTGTGTTTAGCTTGTTATGCAGAAACATAAATCAAGTGTAGTAATAGGTCTGTTAAACATATTGATAATTTGTTCTTCAAAAAGAAGTGTAATGGCATGTTGATCTTTGTGGGCCTATTGTCATCTTAGATGAAGTGATAGTCATCGGAGAGTGGTTAATACAATCATGAAATATGAGATTGTTTGCAGCATAGATGGTTGCCTAATTGTCATAATGCAATTCATTGGTTCGGTGATCAAAAACCAAAATCATCATGTAAAAACTTAGTCCACATTATCTCACAAGTTGTGTGAGTGCCTATATTCTATTTCAATATTGCATCATGATACACTACCTTATCTCTGTCTTTTCCACATTACTATGCCTTCAATGTATGTAAAAAAAGCTAGAAGTAAATCTTCTAACCATAGCAGACCCAACAAATTAACATTAACAAGGCATCAATATATAGACCACATGTTGCTCGACAACGGAACTAAGTGAAGGTGGAAAACTAACAAGCCCTTATATTTTATGCATTAATAAATGTCCAAGATACAATGGCACTAATAAGGAATGACATTGGTGGTGATATGGGAATAAGAAATGAGTCGAATAGGTAGTAGACTCGGCATATTCATGGATGTGACCGATCATTATGATTAGCGATAATAATGAGTTTAGTAGCCATGACTTTTCCTAGTATCTAAACCATGCCCATTTCATTAAACAGGTACTTAACCCAAACTAAATCCCTGCATAGAATCTAAAAATTAAAACTTTTACCCGCTCATTTAATAAAATGGATATCTGTCGGCTACCAACATATTAGAAAACTATATATCAACTAAATTACAAGTTTTTATAAATGTGTCAACCTTTAAATTTTAAAAATCTTAATATTATAACAAAGTAATAGTTTCCATACAAACCATCAGCAGGATTTAGGTCACACTCAAGCTACACACAAGTCCCTACAAAGTTACATGGGTAAACTAGAATTTCCTTCTTGTTAAACAAAGATGTACAATCTCTATTGAGATGGATCCATATATTGATAAGATATAGTGTGAAGTTATTTCCATAAACATTGCCCATGTCATTCTTGGTCATCCCTAGCTCTATGATCTCATTATTCAAGAGAAAATACCTACTTCTTTAAGTGCAATGGATAAAATATAAGGTTGGACCCAAACCCACGCCACCAACCAAGGCGACCCCCACCCAAACATCTAGATAATTCGTTCACCTTCTCAATCTCAATTTGAAGAAATAAGATTTCATTGTTGACTAGTGACACATTGAGAGATTATTCCCTGAGGTCAAAATATCTTAGATTCATTCATCTAGAACATAAGTACTAAAGAATTATTAATGAACTCCCACCTCTGCCGCACTCCATCACAATTGTCTAGTGTCGATCTTATACCAAGGTTATTGTTGTCTAACCTCCCACGTTATTACATGAACCTGTAGATTGCATTGAACTAAATAGGCAAGTTGAGGAACTCCAATATAAGGTTTTATTAGGGAAAGAATGAGTCCTTGTGATGTCCCTACTTTATTGACATATAAAAGGGATGACCCATGGAGAATGTGTGTGGATAATCCTATCGTTAACAAACAAGATCATTGTTAAGTATAAGTTTCTAGTGTCTAGACTTAACGACAGGCTTAACCTAAGGATAGAAGCCTGATGATTTTTAAAGATTCGCATGCATATTTACTTACGCCAAATTGATTAGGATTGGTGGTGAATCAAAAACAACCTTTAAAACACAAGATAGATTTTACAAATGGTTAAATGTGGCCTTTGGGCTTTTGAATGCATCTAGTACCTTCATGAAAGTGATAAATCAAGTCTTTGTAACCCAGATTTTTTTTTTAATTTTGATGGCACTGCAATCTAAAGGGAGACACACCATCCCCGCCACACATTTGCCTTGTCTTAGAAACCCTAAAGAAAGAAAATGTGTATGTTAATCTTAAAGAAATGCTTATTCTCACAATCCTATGTTCTCTTCCTTGATTTTTTTCTTGTGGAGGTCACTTCAATCGATGTAGCAAAAATTTGGGTAATCTAGGATTGGCTCAAATCTTTCACGGCTTTAAAATTTTTTATAATCACTTTATTAAGGACTTATTTCCATTATGACTTGTAATAAATTTCATTAAGAAAGGGAAGATTCAATGATCTAAATTTGCCTTTTGCAACCTTTAGAGATTAAGGAAAAGTGAGTAAAGTCTTTGTTTTTAGACATCTTGACCACTACAAACCATTTGTTTTTAGACACTGAACCAAGAAGGGAATTCGTTTGTATTTTTAACAAGAACAAAATGACGCCAAACATTTAATCCTTTACACATCGGCAATACTACCTATTGCCTCACAAGTTTAGCCTCTGCCATGACCACAAGGCACTAAATTTTATTCTGTCTCAAAAAAAGTTGTCAAACATGATAAGTGAGTCAAGATTCTCCAATTGTACACTTTTATCCTAAAACATTGACTTGATGTGGATAACAAATTCATCAATCCATTAAATCATGTTGTATCCACATTCCACACCATGGGCATGACAAGCTTTGACCAACTGAAGGAGGAATATCGTTCCTTCCCCAACATTGGGACAATCTTCGCCGAACTCGGGTGACGATGGTGTGTCGGTGCCGGTGTGGGTGCGGAACGAAAATTTTCGTGCGTATCGCCCGATACGGCACGAGATTTCAATCCCTGATTGACAATCTTTCTCAATGTCCGGAACTAACATGATTTGGTTGATTTTTGATGAGGGATGGTTACATATTTAAGAGTATGCATCTATGCATCCCTAGATTTCAGTTAGATATTTTTTATTTTGGAAATTCACGTGGGTGGTCTAATTGGACACTTTGAAAAAAATAAGACCATTGTTCTTGTTTTGATTAATTCTATTGACCCTCATTGCGACCAGATGTTGCTTGGATTGTATTCCACTGTTGCACATGTCAAACAACTAAGACAAAATATCTCTACAGGTCACTTTCAATTCCCCATGACCTTGAAAAGATGTTAGCATGGACTTCCTTTTAGGTTTATCTCGGACAAACAAGAGCCACGACTCTATCCTAGTAGTGGTGGACCAATTTTTGAAGATGACACATTTCATTATTTGTGATAAGACTAACGATACTTCACCAAATTATTATCTAGGGAGATTGCTAGGCTGCATGAATTGCCTACATCTATAGTTTCATATAAGGACATGAAGTGTGATGGTTTTTTTTAGAAAACCCTACGAAAGCTATTTGAAACCAACTTAAGTATTTGTATACATTCCATCAGTAGATTGATAGGCTAACTGAGGTTGTTAACAGCAGACTAGGTGACTTTAATTGTCTTGTGAGTGAAAAAATAGGTATTTGGGATTCTACATACTGAATTTACAATTAATAATTCAATAAACTAGTCCATTCAAAGTCACTTATGGGTCAATAGCCCGTCAACCTATTGAGTTAATCCTTTACATATCACTTTCATTCATCTGAGTTAGCTAAGTGCTTTATTAAGCACATTAGAGATATACATATTGAAGTCAAGAGAAAAATTGGAGCAATGAAGCTTATAAAATTGAAGCTAATGTACATTGTGAGCTTAAGAAGGACAATCTAGAACCATGTGCCCGTCTCGAATGTTTTGTTAATCTCCTTTAGTAAACTTCATGTTTGCTCATCTAGGTCCTTTCAAATCATGAGAAAACTTAGTTAACTCTAAAATTCTAATAGTCTTGATTTTTATGCTCTCATCCACAACATAATCCACTCCTTAGATTGAGCGGACTATGGATTTTTCAAATAGTGATAGCCTCTCATATAAATATCCAAAGAAACCTAGTCCATTGGAAAGCACTTTTAGGGATTGATGATATTTGAGGATGAACTTCAATACCTTGCTCTCGAGTTACTTTAATGCCTTGCTCCTTGACGAATTAGAGCATCAATTGCCTCATCCATCCACATAGGTGCCTTAACTTCACACCAATATGTAGTGTCATAAAGCTTGATTAGGAAAGTCTCATCTTCTCACTAGATGGAGTTGAGCTCTTCTTAGTGGTGGGGGAGAGTGAGTAGTTTAAGAAGGATTTGATTTGATCTGGGTTTGAATTTCAATCTCTGTGAAATAATTTAAATTTAATAATTTATCATCTTTGGTTTGTTATATATTATTTTGGCTAGTCAATTAATTGGAATTATTGTGTTTCCCAATTTACTTGTTTCATTTTCTTATTTCTTAGTTTTCATAAATTCCAATTTAGAAATGTTGAGTTTATGAAATAATTATAATTCTAGAAAGAATTTAAAAAAGAATTAATTTATGAGTTAAGGTTTACGATCTTTTGTTTACATTAGACCGGAGAGTAACTTCTCTCCTTCAGAAGTAGGATTTTTCATTTTTGAGGGAAGAATTACTCCTCTTCAGACCCAAGGTCGACTTTTGGAGTTGCTTCACGATGATACTTGCAACAGTACACATAGGCATCCATAGGAGCTAAGACAAATGGTTCATGTGGGAAGGACGAGAGAAGACTGGTTGGCAATGCATCAGTGTTGTCAGATTCATGCATGGTATATAAAGAGGGAGAGGGAGAGGTTGGGAGCAGTGGAAAATATTTGGGTGACTAACAAAAAAAGATAAGATAAATTAGGTATCTGATTGTTTTTGTGTATCAAATAGGAAAACAAGGCTCTAGGCAACTATTTTATCTAAAATTAAGGTATTGATTAGGCTACAACTTTACCCATTCCTAATTGTCTTACAAGTATATTTGAATTGTTACTTGCACTCCTTTTCTTTTGTCCTTGTTCTCTTGTGGAAGGTACTAGTTATAGTAACTAAACTTCATAACTCCAGTTATCTGATAAGGTTAAGTAGGCCATGTAATATTACAAACCACTCTTCCTGACTCCGAAGTACATAAAATCAATGAAACTTTATTTCTTGCATATCGCTAGTTTTATTTATCATGTTCTTGATTTCATATTCTTCTAGTTACTAGTGGTAGTGTAAATCCTAGTTTCAACAATAACAACCAAGCCTTATCCCACTAGGTGGGGTCGTTTATATGAATCCGTCTATGTCATTAGGTTCTATCCCCTACTATATTATAATCTATATCTAAATAAATTTTATCTTATTTTATTATTACTACTCAAGTCTTTTTTAGTCTTCTTCTTTCTTGTTTGATGTGCATATTTGTTATAGTTTCACATCGCCTAAGTGGAACATTTATTGGTCGTCTAAGTACATGTTTGTATCATCTTAAACATGTCTTTCAGAGTTTTCCCTTAATAGATGTAATCCCGATTTTCTCTTTAATGTTTTCATTTTTTATCATGTTCATCCTCGTATGTCTACGCTTCCACTTTAAAATCCTCATCTCTGCAACTCTCATTTTCTGCTTATGTGCTTGAGTCATAGCTCAACATTTAGCTCTATATAACATAACAGGTTGAACTGTTATTTTGTAGAATTTTCTTTTAAATTTTAGAGGTACTTTACGATCATATAGAACATCCAACACTCTCCTCCATTTCAACCATCCTACTTGTATTTTATGTAAGACATCTTTCTCAATTTCTCCATCCTTTTGCTAAAATGATCCTAAATATTTAAAGTTCTCAAATTTCAGATAACTCATCATTTCCTATCATAATAATTGTCTCATTACATCTAACATTGTTAAACTTAAATTCTATATATTCTGTCTTTACTCTACTAAGCCTAAAAGCTTTCATGTCTAGTGTTTTCTGTCGAGATTCAAGTTTAGCATTTACTCCTTTACGTGTCTTTTCTAACAAAACAATATCATCTGCAAATAACATGTACCACGGAATCATGTCTTGAATGTATCCAGTGTGTTCGTCCATGATTAGTGTAAAAGGACAGAGATTTAGAGTTACTCCTTGATGTAATTTTATCTTTATGGGAAATACTTTGGTTAATCTACTTGAAATCTTTTCTCTTGTTGTTACATCTTTATATAAATCCTTAATTAGTTCAATATATACTACGCTAACACCTCGCTTTTTTAGAATTCTCCATATAATTTCTCTTAGAACTCTATCATAAATTTTTTCTAAATCAATAAATACCATGTGTAGATCTTGTTTTTGTTCTTGATACTTTTTAATTAGTTGCCTAAGAAGATGTATAGTTTTTATTATCGACCTTCCAAGCATGAGTCCAAATTGATTTTCGATTACGGTGGTCTTTTTCCTTAATTTTTTTTCTATTACTCTTTCTCAAAATTTCATAGTATGACTTATTAGCTTAATACTTCTATATTTTGTATAATTTTGTATGTCTTCTTTGTTCTTATATAAGGGAACTAGAGTACTTATCCTCCATTGATCACATTTTTTTGGTTTTCAATATCAAGTTAAATAACTTTTTAAGTCATTTAATACCTTGTTACCTAGGCACTTCCATACTTCTATCAAAATATCATTGGATTCTAGTTTGTTTTTCAAAATTTATTATAATATTATTTCTCAAATAAATTAGTGTGACAACATTCTTGCCCTCTTTCTAGAGACTTTAAGGCTTCAGATAACAAAGTCATTCATCTGAGCCATACTGGGTGGTCCAAAATAGTAGATTATTCTCACCAATCTTTAGCCATTGATACAACCATGTGCTGAAACCAATACTGTGCTGCCATCTAATCCACAATCATTCCTGCTATGTATTTAGCACCTCTTCATACTGTCATAGTGGATTAACTTCATTGTAACTTGCTCTTGGCAAATATTTGTCTTGGTTATATATTATAATTGCATTATTTTAGTCTAATTGAAGGATGAGTTCATACTTCACCCTTGCCTTGTGGGTTACTAGCCTTTAACCGTAATACTTTGGCGTCTGCATGCGATGATGATGATGTAGAAGGCCTTATACTCAACTTATGCCTTACCAACCAGTTTAGCTGTATATTTTTCTGATGCATTTTATAATCATTAGTATAATGTTCTATTGTTACTCTTATTTTAAATTTTCTGCATCACTGAAGGAACAATAATACTAATCTACATGATGCTTGAGTGCAGGTGTTAAAAACTGAGCCAGACTTTAAACGGAAGCCATGGCCAAACATAAGTGACAGTGCTAAAGATTTTGTTAAAAAGTTATTAGTTAAGGATCCACGTACAAGACTAACTGCTGCTCAGGCTTTGTGTATGTTTAAGTTAAATTTCTCTGGATATATTGATCATTGATTATATGCATCTGATAGTAAATGAGGAAATCAACTGTTATTGTTCTGTTTGTTTCAGTGTTTTTGCTGTAGTTTGTTGTCAGGGTCTCAATAGCAAATGATACTCATCATCCCTTCTAATCCTTTTTTTACTTCCTCACTGTGGATTTCAATCTGACAGAAAATCTTTCTGTTTCAGCACATCAATGGGTAAGAGAAGGGGGAAATGCACTTGAGATTCCTTTGGACATCTCTGTCTTATCAAGCATGCGTCAGTTTGTTAAGTATAGCCGGTTTAAGCAATTTGCATTAAAGGTAAGATAATATGTCTTGTCATGTTTTACCAGATTTCTATAATAGATTATGCTTAGACCTTAATATATTCCATTGCATATGCAGGCATTAGCAAGCACCCTTAATGAAGAGGAACTAGCTGATCTCAAAGATCAGTTTCAAGCAATTGACATAGATAAGAATGGTGCAATCAGTCTTGAAGAAATGAGACGAGTATGATTCACTTGTATCTTTGTCAAAAATCTGTTATTCACAACTTTGATTTATTGAATGGCTATAATCAAACACAGCATATGATTGATTTATTTCATAAGATTTGTACTCCCTACTTGTCTTTTCGCATTTTTTAGTGGCTTGCTGAACAACTATTTTCCCTCGCACTGATTTAATTTTAGACGTTTCATTGTCAGAAGAGCTAGTGGCTATTTATGAGTTTTAATAATAGTCTTTATTTAGTTGTTATCTTCTTGTCAAGATGTATTTTTGACTGGTGTATAATTTGGTTCTAACACTAGGCTCTTGCTAAAGATCTTCCTTGGAAATTGAAGGAAGCTCGTGTTATGGAGATTCTCAATGCGGTAAGTTGCATATCTCTTGAGACTGTCATTGCACTGTTTCTTCTGGCATGACCAAATCATGTAAACACTCAAGAATTTTGGTATCAGTTATTAATTCCCAGTATATATATTACAATTTGCAAGATTTTTCTTTTTCTGATTTATAATAAGGATTTTGAAGGATGTTCTCTCTCCACCAGAAACTAGAATATTGCAGACAACAAAGTGAACTTTAACTACATTGAAAATAATTGTTTGAAAGCTGGAAAATCATGAGTCTTTATGATAAGAAATGCAAGGAAATCTTTGATATTTTTTGTGTTTCTCTTTCATTATAATTTAATTTATTTTGGAGTGACTCACAAATTATTAAACTTTATTTTTTTTTATGTTTTGTTTACTTGGTGGAAGGGAACTAACTGGAAAATGAAATTGTTTAAATGAAAGAGATAAGAAAAGAAGTTATTTATATTGTTTGGAGTGAACTGAAAGGAAAGAAATGACAACAATTATTTGTTTCTATTCGTTGGATCCTTAACCTTCATTTCCTCTCCATTTCTGCCTGATTTCAGCAGAAATAAAATACAAGAATTGGATACATTAAATTATTTTGTCCTCTACTTCATAGTAAACAATAGTGATTTTATTTTCCTTTCTTTTCCCTTCTATTTCCTTCCAAGTAAAAAAAGCAACATTGTGGACAACTCAAGAGATTATTACTATGCTAGATTCAGTTAAATTTGAAAGTAGTTTTCAAGCCATTCTGTATTTGTGTCTGCCCCTTAAACTCGAAGAAAAAAAAATGCATCATTGGGAACATAACAATTATAACACCCTTTACATGTTGGCTTTCTGATTGTTGGCATTTACCTAAGTTCACAACTATTTTTCGACAATTCAACTTTGTATTTCAAGTTCACAATGTTCTTCCTTCTGGAACAGATGGACACCAATACAGATGGATGCATTGACTTTGAGGAATTTGTGGCAGCTGCTTTACATGTGCACCAGTTGGTGGAGCATGACTCTGAAAAATGGCACTTACTTTCTCAGGCCGCTTTTGATAAGTTTGATATGGACAGAGATGGATATATTACACCTGAAGAACTTCGAATGGTACAATTTTTCATGGACTAAATGTGGTGGTGAATGCTTTCTTTTTTGGTTCTATGGAACAATGTTTTAACTGTTTCCATTTGCTCATTAAGATTGGTATTCTCCTTGAAACTGTGCATGCAACTAGTTTAGATGCTTCAACATATAAAAACTAGACCTTGAGTTCATAGATATAAAAACCTTATCATATATTTGGACATGCGAATCCTAGACCTTGAGTTCATAAATATAAAAACTAGATTTCCTTCATAGAAGTTAAAGATTTTGTGCATATCCATCAGTTTAATTTTTTTCTCTTTTTTTTTGAAGCCTAATTATTTTTTTTAAACAGGGTATCAGAGCTATGGTTTTGAGTTTGAACCATTCATGTTTTTTTCCGTCTGTTTTGATTATTCTACTATTGAGGAGTAGAATTGTTTGATTTTGTGCTACCCTATGATAATATCATAATAGGATTATTTCTTAAGCTCAAGCATTTAGAATCTTGGCAACCAGACAACTTTTGACAGCTTCTTTGGAAATTTTACAGCACACAGGTTTGAAGGGCTCCATTAATCCACTACTAGAGGAGGTTGACATCGATAAGGATGGAAAGATCAGCTTGGATGAATTCCGCAAACTCTTGAAAACTGCCAGCATGGGTCCACCTAGGGATGCAACAAAATGATCTACGACTCCTGATCCTTGGATGTCACTTGAGCATTGTAGAAATGAATCGAGAACCTCGTCAAAATGTGCTTCAAACTGCAAGAGTTTGGAAAGTCGTCTTTGTATGTATGATGTTTTGAACTGAGCGACGAGTATCTTGATTGCTGCGAAAGTTTGATTTCAGGTAGGGGTTTCCTGTTTCAGCTGGCGTTTCCTGCTCCATCTTCAAATTGTATATTTTTGATGTGGGTGGCGATCTTTCTTTCCATTAATTCTTCAGATTTACCACCTGTTGATTGTCATGTCACACCTTTAATGCAAACATGAGTGTACGTAAGATACAATCTGGTGTTCTAATTTTTATTTTGTTGTAGTGAATTACTTCTTTTTTATATTTTTTGAAAATTATCTCCACGTATACCCCCTTTGCATAGACGATAGACAATGATGACAATGACGAGGTGTTCATCTTGCTGGGTGGTCACTGATGGTTGAGGTTCTACTAATGACACAACAGGGTGAGGGACGAGGTTAACAAGGGTGGGTTGGATATGCATCTCACCATGTTATCTTGGATAAATAACTAAAAGGACTTTTTTTTTCACAAAATCATCAAACGAACATACATCAATCATTGATTTATTATAAAAAAATTGAGCCTCACTTTGTGTTTTCTTTTCTAATAATATATGATGTCAAACTACTACATGCTTTTAAAATGTTCAAAATCCAAAAAATGAAGGCATTATTTGAATTTAAAAGGTAAGGGAAACTAAGAAAGTTTTTATTTAGGCAAAAATTAAAAGAGTATTTATCATTTATATTTTTCTCAGATGAGCGTTCTATTTTTAATTAACGTCAAATAGACGTCTCATTTGACTTTAATTGTTAGAAATTTTCTTACATTATGTTATGTAAAAGCTAGCAACTACTAGCTTTCTCACGTTGTAGAAGTTAGTTGCTAACTTTTATAACAACGACTTTATATATTTTAACTGTCAGAAATTTAATAAGTATGCGATCATATAGAAGTTTCAGCTAAAATTATTATAAAATCTTTTAGAACACAAACAATATAAGTGAGGGCATAATAACACTAAAGGCTCTATAGAATAAATTATAGCGGTCAACTTTAAAATTTAGATAGTCTAGATTCATATAATAGTTTTAGTTAAAATTCTTTTATGAGTTCTTAGAACTGGAAGTTAAACAATATATATAATTACTTAAAGCTCTAGGGAAGACAACAAAGGGATTAACTTCAAAATTTGAATAATCTAAGTGGATGTAGTAGTTTTGATCAAAATTACTATATAAACCTAAATCAGTCAAAATTGAAAAACAAAGGATATGATGACTGCATATGCACATAACAGTGTAGCAAAGCTATTTTAAAATTTTAGTTAGTTTATGCCATAGAGCAAAAATTGTTATAGGACAACAGATCTAATAACATAAAACAACTAAATAGATAGCAAAACAAAGGATTTATTTATAAATTTAAAACAATTTGATTTCATGTAACAATTTTAGCTTTAAAAAAAGCAAAAATGATAAAGTACTTGGTGGAATTTAACTAGTATAGTTAAAAGGGTCAACCCATAACAGGGCACATCAACATAAAACGGGTTGAGACATATTAAGCCATCATCTTGACTGATTAAAAAAATTTCTAATTCAATCTAATTCAAGACGGATTGCGAATTAAACGAGTCAATCAACAAACCCAAATGAACTAGCCCATCTAGATCCATCTTAAAATGGATTGATAAAATATTAATTCAATCCACTTAAATTATTTGACAAGACGAACTAATCACATACCTAATCAAAATTGTGACTCTAAATTTAACTAGTACGAGTCAATATAGCAATTTCACAAAAACTAATATATATATGCCGAATTTTTTTGAAATACAAATAAATCCAAAGTGGCAAAAACTAGTACATATGCCTAAATAATTTTTTAAAAAAAATACATGTACAAATAGAATTTGCAAGTGAAAAGGCCCAAAACTGCTACTTATTTTATATTTTTGCAAGTTTAAATTCATCTAGTACCATCTGAAGTCTAAGCCCATCTCTTAGGGCTCCAACTACACACAAGCTTCAAAGAACATAAACCTTAAAAACCAAACAAAGCATCATACACAATAAACCTTAAAAGTCCTGTGATAAAATAAAACCCTAAAATTAGAAATCAGATAGTAACTATTTTGAACCAACCATTGATGAAATTGTTCACGTTACCAAGGTATGTTTGCAGCTTTGCATATTACTTGTTTTTCATGGCTTTTTACAACCCAAGCTCATGTTGAGTATTACTATAAACATCGTCCTAAATTCTCAGTATTGGCATGCTCCAGTAATATTATGGTAGAAACATCACAAAAAGGTAATCCTTGAAATTTATCATCCAGAGTACTCACTGTCTATGACAAACCATAAGATGAATACTGGATTATTAAATGAAAGATAAAGTATCTTAAGCCTTATACAATTTATTACAAAGAAACAAATGATTTAGGAACATCAGACTTGAGGGTTGATGCAAGACTCTGCCAACCGTCGATATAATACACACCTGCACAAAAATGTTTAAATTTAATCCAGGTCCCTTCATGATGGAAGCAGCAAAAATTATTTGGCTATGGTTACAAGCCTTCAAGAGACTTTATTTTTACAAATGCTCCATAAATAGAAGCATTATGATTGCTGTTTTTAATCTTCCTCGGGGATTAATGCAAACGAGAAAGGGGAGAATTTGTATCCATCGCCCTCGTAAAACTTGTTCTGGAACTCGACCCAGTGAAGCCTGAGTGCATGCAAGAATGCACTCAAAGTTTCCATGACAAGCAACACGCCAACGGTGGCGCAAATGAAGACGATGGCGCCAACAATGAGAATGATGATGTTGTTAAACCTGTTAACAATCACTTGTCATTTTAGTGTAAAGAAACTCATGACAATATATTAACAACCAAATGAGAAATCAATCAGGAAGAGAGCTTACCCCCAAGCAAGAAGAAGCACCTTCTCATAGAACACACTTGACAGCTCAGAATGAGCAAGACTGCAGAAAGAAGACAAGTGTTATCAAGCATTCATTAGCTCTCAAAGCTCTAGACCAAGACAAACAATTTTTACTCTGCTTTACTTAAGGAATGTATCCAAACGATAACTGCATGAAACATGCTTTGATTGACTATTTTTAATTGATATCATCTAAAAAACACTCCTAGCTTCTCTACTTCAGCTTCTTATTAGTGCATGTTCTTGGAGTTGTCTGTACATCTTCAACACATTGGAGCCTGGTCATTCAGGGAGTATTGATACAACAACCATACAGAGTTGCTATATACACAAGTTTACACCTTTTTTCACAGTTCAAAGTTCAAGCAGTACTTGAAATAGGCTATCAATGTGTTTACCAACTTGATCTCCACAATTCCAAGCTGAAGAAGTACAAATAGGTTTTCAGATTTGATTAAGGACTATTAAAATGAAGAATGCAACAGAAACCGTCATCCATTTGATAGAAAAAACAATACATGTGAAACATATGAAGCATTGTAAACAGAAACCATCATCCAGGCAATAGAAAAAAATAATGCAGTATGTGAACACATCAAGCATTGTAGCATGCACAAAGTGAGCTTGTAGCTATAACAAAACAAGGTCACTTTTTCTTCCATCTCATAAAGCAATCTTCCTAGATGATTTCTGATATAGATGCATTTCTTCAAAATTAAATCATGCAGACTACTGAATGTTGTGTACCTTGAGTATTGCATCTTCTTCAAGAAAAGAATCTTGATTCATATAATAATATGCCAGGAGAAAAGTATACCTGAGGGCCCATAAACGGAGATATGAGGCAGTATTTGAGACTGCTCCAAGGACAAATTCTATTGTGTGGATTAGTTGGTGGACAAAAACTTCACTAAACTCAAACTCCTCGTGTCCATGTGAATCATGATCTTGCTCAATCTCAAGTGACTCTTCAGTAGTGTGGAGCATGCTGTAAGATTGACCTTGGTGTCTCTGGATCTCAATCATAAAAGATAATCAATACAAGCAACAAAAAACTTAAAGAGACCAGGAGGAAAATTAAGCTTACCTCATTATGTTGCTTTTTCAAGAGTAGGGGTTTTGGAAACAACATCCATGGAACTGAAATAAGAGCCAAAAGAAGCAACACAAGCTGGAAGCACAATGAAAAATTGTAAAAATAAAATAAAATTGCCCACACAACTTGGGAAATCTAAAATACTAATAACAAAGGGTAATTGTAAATGGCCAACCTGGACAATCTTTTGGCCAGGAAAGAGTTGGTTTTCACCTAAGTCATCTGTTGGGCTTAGAAACATATATATCATAACATGGTATAGGTCTGCTTGGGAACCGGTGCACCATTTTACAATTATGAGGACAGAAAGGTACCCAAACAAACTGTTCAGAAATATTAATTGTGGAATAAACTGGTACCTGCAACAAAATTAATGCACAGACGAGAAGATTAGAGAGAACATGGTTTGAAATTGTCTTCTGTCAAACTAATATGCAAAAGAGATCAGAAGAGAACTACTTTTGAAATTTCATGTCAAAAGTTTTCCATTTGATAATGATATCAAAATCTGATACTAGCCAGTATGGCAAATCTTTCATCTGTTGATCGTGCTAATTGTGCCACGAACGACTGTATCATGCTGAAACTTGGTACGCTTGAGTGAGTGTTGATGTGTGTCAAGATAAATGATATCTCAAAATGCTGCTGTAGTTTTGTAACTTAAATTTCCAAAATTTTCATTCAATTTAATATTTAATTGTCTTTTTTGTGATTGTAAGGTGCTTCTAAAGCTTAAAAGGAAGTTTTACAAAATAACAGTTAGATATGCTATGTTATATGGAGTTAATGTTGGATTATGAAGTGAGCATATGCGAAAAAGATAAAAGCAGCAAAGATGAGAATGTTAAAATGGAATTATGGATATATGAGGATGGGCAACATAGGAAACTAGAACATTATAGAGAAAAATGTGATTGTGCCTATTGAGGAAAAACTCTAAGAAATGCTTTTAAATTGATATGGACACGTACAAATGCGTTCAATAAATGTCCCAGCTAGATGATGTGAGACCATAACAAATATGCACATTAATTAAGAAGGAAATCAAAGAAGACTTAGCTAGCAATGATAAAGTGACATAAAATATAGATGAAGATATAGTAAGAAATCAAGTCCAATGGCATATGAGAATCCATATAGTCGACCTCACTTAATAGGATAAAGATTTGATTGTTGTTAATATCTAATTGTCAATCTTGTTTTTAGAAAGCAAATGTGAAAGTTAGAAGCAAAATTTATTTAAATTCATCTCCACATAATCCAATATATGCTAAAGTGTATCATATGTTGACACAATATGGTATATAAAATTTTAATTCAATTAACTATCTAATAGTTATAGGTTTATTTTTAAAATAAAAAAAAACAAGTGGAAAGAGATTAAAAGAACAAAATTCATTTAAATTTACCTTGGTTTGTCAGGTAAGTATTAGCATGGTATAATACAACAATTTTAATTCAGTCAACTATTTAATTGTTGTAGTCTTATATTCAATTTCAGAGGTAAATAAATTATAATAGATTAAAGGAGTAACATCCATTTAATTCCATTCAACACTTTTGAAAAGAACCTATCAAAAGTTGAACACGACTAGAAAGTTTAGCATTGCACAAATGTATAAATTAAAGGTCAGTCACCTCTATCCTAGAAGTGTGTAAGTTTTTCCATTATCTTATGTTGCAAAATGATGATACCACCGAAAGGAACATTTTAAACTTCAAAATTCTTAGCATTGCACAAGTTTTCATCAAGGTATAAAGGGCCAATTTTAAGCAATTAGTAAGGTTGTCAAGATCGACATTCTACCATAACAGAAAAATACCTATAAGTTTGATTGTAGGATTAGAGTACAATCATAAGATCAAATAATTTAAATAATTTTTAGAACTATATTTAATATTTATGAAACATAGTAGTATAATAATATGAACATTTTAAAATATACGAAGATGCATAGTTGAAATTATTCATATAATAAATATAAATAAAAAATAGTAGCATAGTTATTAATTCATATAGTAAATGTATGAACAATGCAATTTAATTCTTGTAATGTTGTATCTTTATGTAACAAATAGTACTTCTGAAATGATTAAGAATTATATGAAGGATGACAATGGCAAAATTTGTGAAATTGGAAAGGACTTCTTATGATAATCTTCTTTCAGCTAAGAAAAATCATGATCAAAGTCCTCATTAAGTTATAGATCACCAGAAAAAATGAACCATTTTTTTCTTTTACATTACAAAGATGGCCCATTTAATTCACGTATGCACCCACTTGACCCACATAGGAACCCTCTCGGCCAGCCTTATCTAAAATTGTCAAAAAGGACCATATACCACATATGTGATGCAGTCTCGTGTCTAAGGTCACATGGTTTTAGAATACTAGTTTTCATCACTATAGGAGTCCTTTTCTAAGATAATCTTTGTCATAGGTGAGCTGTAGATTTAACAAAATTTTCTAGGACGTCATCTAGATGATTGAGTGTGTTGATTCATGGAAATTTTTTCAATTTCAATTGTGTATTTGTGTTCCATAAAGAGAATTCAAAATAATTTTTATTAAAAAAGTATTTGGCATCAACTTTTTAAACACTATTATATGATACAATAACAGGTTTCAAACACTAAAAGGAGACGCAAAACATGCTGCATACAGTTTCTAATTGTATGTGTAGATACCATATGGTTGTGCTTGTACATAATAATGAATGCTGAATTTTCCAAAGGTAAAAAATTTAAGAGCTCGATCACTCAGGTTGGTTGAAATGGAGAAGAGCACAAGTGTTTTTTGGATTTTAAAGTACCTCTAAAATTTGAAAGGAAGTTCTACAAAATGGTGATTAGATTTATTATATTATAAGCAGTTAGAATGTTGGACTATGACTCGAGTACAAGAGAAAAAGACAAGAGCCGCAAGGATGAAAATGTTAAGATGGATGCGTAGACATGCGAGAATAGATAAGATAAAAAATAAAAACATTATAGAGACAGTCGAGGTTACACCTATTGAGGGAAAACTCTGAAAGACGCATTTAAAATGATACACACATCTACTTAGCCGACCAATAAATGCTCTAGTTAGACAATGTGAAACTATGACAAATATACATATTAAACAAGGAAGAGAAAAGTAAAAGAAGACTTTGTTAACAACGATAAAATAAGATAAAATTTATTTAAATATAGATGATACAGTAGGGAATAGAGTCTAATGACGTAGTAGAATCTATATGGCTAACCTCATCTAGTGGGATAAGATTTGATTGTTGTTCTTCTATATTCAATCAGAGAAAGTCAAAAAAACTATAGAAAAAAATCCTTCCATCCCAAGTGGTAAAAGAGCATCAAAACATAATGAGAGAATCACTATGAGGACTTGTATTCTATAAAGACAATTATACTAGTGCTCGATAATGAATAAAGAACAGACACTAGCAATATAACCAAATAGCGGTGATTGTATGCAATTTGTAGAACATTTGTAGAAAATTTTGAAATTAGAAATTACCACATGTTAAGACTGTTATTGAAGAATGCTGCATTGAAATAACTTAAGAAAATGCCAAGGTTCATTTGTGCAACACCAAGAAGGATAGACATTTTCATCTTCAATGAGTTAAGGAATGGCAACTCGCTTCGGCTGCCATGCCACTGGGGATCCACTCCAAAAGGATAAGCTTCCCTCACTTTGATCAAACCTACTGTAGTAGCATCACTGTAATTAAGTAGGCAAAACAGTCACATATATGCTCAAACATAATTTGGTACAAACTGCATGATCACCCGTTCTGTACCTGCATGTAGGATCCCGACATTCATAGGCTGATCGACCAAACAACTCAAATGGGACAGAGAAGAATTCATTATAAATCAATCCAGTATAAATTGAAAACAATGCCATCATCAGGATCACGTAACGACCTCCAAACATCATCTCCATGATGTCACCAAGTTTCTGCAATAAAGAAATACAAAAACTAAAATATTCAAAAATGAACATAAAGATTGCCAGGAAACTTGTTATAAACTAACCACAGTGAGGAATCCACAATTTACTATACAGTAGCAGCAAGTTTTTCCCAGCCAAAAAAGGGGGAGGAACCGCTGTGATACACAATAGATGCAATAGTTTGTTCTGAATAGAAGTGTCCACAAGGACATTAGGTAGATAAATATTAAGTGAAATTTACCAGTGATATAACCTATAGAGTTCAATAAATAGATGAGATGCATATAGCTGACCGTAATAGTTGGCACTAATATTTGCGGCCATGCTATCTGGCACAGCTGTAATTTACTATCCTAGTAAAAAAATCACCAAACCCAGTACAATTTGGCATAGGAATTCTCTCCTAAGTTGCTCGTGCCACCCATGCAAAGGAGTATAACATTGTGTCAACACTTTGAATGCTTCAACACCCAATGAAACTTGAAAAGAATGAATTCAGATAAAAATCAAGATGTTTATAATATTCTTATAAATTGTTTCTCCAAAAGTTTAACTCAATTATCCAACTGGTATAATTTTATTCTTAGAAGTAAAGAAATTAAGTGGAAGGATATTAAAGAGTAAACTTGTACGACACAATATTACCACAACCAACTATTTAATTCCTACGGAATTGTTTTTAGAAGAAAAGAAAAAAAACAAAGAGGAAGGGAATTCAAGATGCAAAAGCCAATTGAATTATTTCAATATGCTTCACACATGATGAAATTTGTAGCATGTCAACATGGTATGGTACAACAAAATATTAATAATTACTAGTCTTATTTTTATTCAAAAGTAAATCACTTAAGTGGAAGGGGAACAAAGGAGTATCATTTATTTGAATTCATCAAGACACACATCAAGGTGTACTAAAGGTGGTGAGAGTCAACACTATCAAAACTGAAATATAGTAAGCTTTACATGAGAAGATGAAAGAAAAGATAGGACAGAGAACATAGTACCGTGAAATATAAGGGAAGAGACCGTGAAATATAAGGGAAGAGATTCAATGATTCCATTCTTTTGTTTACTTGAAAATAGGAACATTATCTTAAAAATTACTTTCCTTTGTTTACTCGGGGGAAAAGTTAGAAGGATTATAGTTTAAACTTATCAAAGAGACATAAATTTATTTGGGTATAATTGATCTAAAGGTTAATGGTACAATATACATCTGGATGAAGGAGAGTTTTCCTTCCTTGGATAGCAAACTTGATGAAAAAGGATCCATTTTTCATCCTTCACATATTTAACCTTATACATGTTCATGAAAGTAAACAAAGAATAGGGAAAAAAATCAACTAAATTTCTGCCCTCACTATTTCCTTACATCCAATTTTCTTTCTTGGAAATAAACCCTTAAAAATCATGCAATTTACCTAATCTATATCTTGCAATTCATGAGGATGGATAATTCAATGTGAGAAGCTCTAAAAACACATACGTGGAAGATTTAACTAAAAAGCAATCACATACCATATTTTTAATTTGATATACATATACCTAATTCGCAGAATTTAATTGTACCCTATGTGTTCACCAACATCAAAGTTTCTAAAAATAACAAGTATAGAAGTCAAAAAAAATTCTGACTAGTCATTGTGCACAGAAATTCACCAAAGCACCAAATGACTTCTTTAGATTGCTCGCAAATAGAAGAAATCAAACTCATAAATCTCAAATGTGAAGTGCCAAAACAATAATTTCAACCCAATATCTCATTAACTCAGAGAATAAAATAGCTCCTCAACTCACAACAACATGGGGCAACTCAAAATGATAAGATATACTAAAATCAGAATAAAAAAAATACAAAATGACAAGTCAACACGATTCAACTCAAGCATCTAACTTTGAGGGGTTAATTTGCATCACTTGAAATTATAGAAAACAACATAGGAATAGAATGATTTTGGGAATGTGGAGAGAAATAAATTTCAATATTATGCAATTCTCATGCACATATCTCAATTTTTCATGTACATCTATTAGGTGTCTCTAACTCGCCCCATGTTCAAACTCTTCTTATGGATCTAAATACATCAAGTTATACACCTATCTATTATCTCCATGCATCCTTTGTCTATGAGTTACTCGTTTCTGCCTCTAGTGCATTCAACCTTCACTCTCATAGGCTCAAGTCAGTAGCAAGGATGACCTCCACCACCTACTCTCAAGTCAATGACTTCTCCCAATCTCTCTATTGATGATAGCTGCAAGTCAAAAGCATGCCTCTTTATTCCTTCCCTTACCCTCAATACTCAAATAGTCTGATTGACAATATGCACGACCATCCACCATTAATACACCACCCAAATAATGAATAGATACTTCCTGTCTAACATGCATCATCTCTAAGCTCGTAAATCAAACACAACATGCAAGTTTCTAATAAATGATAGAAATACAATCTTATGAACATCTAACTCAAATGCATATTCATTTAACAACAGTTATAAAAGCATATTGTTGATCCAACTCGACTATAGAAGAGGTATTAGCTATAGATATGAAAAGTTTTAGCTAACAAGTTTTTCCTTAAGAATTAAAGTACTTCAAGATCAACATTGTAATTAGATACTTTAAAATTTAAATCAAGGTTAAGGTCTCATATGGTGTTGGAGTGTCAATGCCATACTAGAATGAGATAATATTTGTATGATCGATGCACCAAGTGTTAGATCAATGAAAGGATGATGTAGGAGATGAGGAAAAGTGCAAGAAGTAGTGTGAATGAGAATAAATGGCGGAAGAAGAAAAGGAAGGTTGAAGCAATGGTAGCACATACCTTGATGGCCTTTCCTAATGCTAATTTTCACTCACATCCTAAACCAACAGGAAACAACATCATAACAATTATTTAGGTAGATGCCTCTGTCTAGACTGTGGATTCAATCTCAACAGACAAGTAAAATGGTGTGTGACCCCTATGGGGTTAAATCATGTGCTATATTGTGTGCTTGAATTTCCAAATATGGGCACAAACTCTTCCACCAAAAGATAAAAGGCAACAAGAACCTTGTTCTAGGTTTGTTTGTGGCACGCATGAATGGAATGGAAAGAAATAGGAAAAAAAAAATGAAATGGAATGTAATGAAACGGGGAATGTATCTTGGTTTGCTTGCAACAATAGAATGGCATAAGAAATTAAAAAAAAAATCTATGTTTAACTCTTTTTGGTACTCTAATTTTTCTGATCAATTTATCTTACATGATCTATCTAGTCTCTTTAGGGTGCCCAACTCATTTGGTCAGCTCAATAGACCTAACCCCCCTGACTGGCCATCCTGGACAAACCAATCCCTGTCTAGCCCACCTGCCTCGACTGATTCGCTTAACCTGATTGTTCACTTGGCCTGACTAGCGTATCCAACTCAATGGCTCTCACTCAGCCCAATCGACTCACTTGATCACTCAGTTCACTTATTGCATTTATCTCAGTTATAATTTTTACATAATAATTTATTAATAAATGTTATATTTAATAGAAATGTAATGAAAATTTCCTCTTCTTAAAAAGTGGAATGGATTGAGTTATTCCTTGGAATGGACCATTCCCATCAAATTATCTATGCAAACATTATAATGGATCATTAAGAGAATGAACCATGCCAATTTATACGTACCAAAAGCAACCTAAAAGAATATGCCATTAATTCACATCAAATCACTAAGAGATATACAAATCATACAATGCAACCATATTTCATGTTTAACTCCAATTAATCTGGTAGTCGACATGAAGAATGTGATTTTTAATTGAAACTCTGTTCTTTCTGTTTTGCAACCATATGTTATAGCATAGCAAATTACCAATTTCAGTTTTTAACCTCAAAACATTTCAAACAACCAGACATAAAATTCAAAAATATAGGAACTGATAGATAGTATGCAACTTTATTATCACCAATCTGTTAACAAATGAAGATGTATAGGTTCAATAGTTTCTTAAAATAAGATCATATAAACAAATTGAGGGTTACAAGAATTTACTTGAGAGGATAGTTTCTTCTCCCGGAATATAAGCAATAGCGTTGCAAGTAATAAGCATAGGCCATGACCCCAGTCACCAAACATGACAGCAAACAAGAAAGGAAATGTGACAACAGTGTAGACACCAGGATTTGCCTCTTGATACGCAGCAACCCTGCAATATGCATTAACTACAACATCATGCAGGCACAAAGGAAAAGAGAGCATAAAAATTAGCTTTTCAGAGACTCAAATTCCATTCATCAAGCACATTAGGATAAAGCAGAATCAAAAACTCATCTTTACTGTATAGTAAAGAGTGGCAAGATTAGGATTAACAGAAAAGGCATACATATTCATGTAAAAGAATGGTTCAGACTAGTCATACTCGATGGATATGCAATAACAAACAGATACAAAGATTGCTAAGTAGGCTTGTTCAAGTGCATGAAGCAACATATCAGAATCATCAACAAGAATAAGTGGTGTCATGTCGAACTTATCCTAGAGCATCGACATCCTTGAAAGAATACTACTATGATGTCACCTAAGTCATAATCATCCAGAACTAGGAAGCCATCAGTGAACATAAGCTGCTTGATCCAACATCATGTATCTAATAATACATTCAACCAGCACATAATTGACTATTCCCAAACTCACACATAAAAATGGTTGGCTCAATGCATAAGTCAATGTGGTGCATAGAGACAGTCAACATGAAGAATGGAATTGGGTAATATTTTGTATTGTACAGCACCTCCCTGAACTGATTGTTGGCATCCACATATGCACATATAAGTTGGTTACCTCATGGTTTGATACTCATTTTTTATTCCGAGTATGATTCAGGTAGAAGAATGTGAATCCTAGACACATTTAGATAGGTTTGGGGTGGCGGGTACTAAATCACAATCAGATTCAAATAGTACCAAAAAGTACAAATACTTGAGCCACTGTCATACTTGACTCAAGATATGCAAGCTTTAACTCTACAAGAAAAGATTACAGCATCATTACTCAATTAGGTACTCACCCATATGCATCAACAATTTCCTGGAAAGCTAAAGTAAATTTGTTTGTCTGGAAGTATGTAGGTGGAGATTCTTTCGTATGGAGCACCTGGAAAATAGAACCAACTTGAGAGTTGCTATCACAGGTAGCCTTCTCCAATGCATCTTGGATCTGTAAAACAAACACTTATTAAGTATTTGTCCCCACATAAAAGGCTAGCAAACTTTAGAAATGTATGGTTCATAAAAGCCTAAGATTCATAAATTACTTCAAAGAGGTACCTGATTAGTTGCAAAAACAGGGCACCAACCCTCAGCAACTAAACATTTTTTTGTCACATCAAAACTGAGCATGTTTAAAGTGTGGTAAATAGATTTTTCCCTCCTTGCCTGGAATATAGCACAAATACATTGGTTTGAGTATTCAAGAGCATAGGCTGGGAAGCAAAGCAATCCCATGACTGTTTCATGATAAGATGTATCAATGATCAAAGAAACGTGAAGGTCAGATTTTTTTGACATTCTAAAACATATGACTCTGAAATAATTTTTCATACAAGGAAATTATAATGCACGAGGATCCTGCAAGTCTGTGATCTGGAGTTAACATGCAAAAACATAGATGTAGAGTTGTTTACCATGTCTTGAACCCAGGTTTCAGATACAAGCTAATGATAGGACTAACAGAAGTTTGACTTTTCTTATATACGTGTAGCTATCTCAAAGCAAAAAAGCACAAACCATGTTATTCCACTGCTCAAAATGATAGCTGATATTTTTAAGTATGGTATCACGGTGAAGCAACCCAAGATCAATTGTAGTCTTCAGCTCAGAGATTTTTCCAGAAACCTGAAACAACAAAGCACTGTTATTAAATTGGATGATACCAGAGATTTCAACAATAATCAGATTTACTAGGTATTAGCAAATGTGCTAATGTGCAGTCTCTTTTAATGAATACGACATGCGTCAGTCAAAATTTTTGACTAATGGTGGAATGAATCAGAAAATGCAACAGAACAAGGATATCAAAGCATTAAACTGAGACCAAGTAGATTACTAGAACTTGGAATAGATGAGATTGAGAACATCAAATGCACCCTACCAAGCTGATGCCTAGCATCCTCAGATTAAACAATTTAACTCAAGTTCATAGGTGGAAGTGATAAAAGTACAATATATGCATGCTGAGTAGTAGGACAGAGAGCAAGCAAAATTAATGTTGATGTGAACAATGGAAATATATACTTAGATCGCAGAATCAAACTTCAATGAATTAGGCAAGAATATTGTGGGAATTAGAATATGAGATATTTACAATGACAAGGAAGAAGGAACTAAAGAGATAATCTTCCATCAGTATGGCCATTTATCACCATTACCCAAACTCATTCTTTCCAGTCACAGAGAACTGAACAAAGAAAAATCAGAGAAAATCAATGTGTCATTTGTTCACAGAAAATTGTTTACAGGAAAGTTTGGTGTTTGGTTGACAAAAATAAGTTATGGTCTTCGATCAAAGCTGGAAATATGGCTTAAACTTCAGGCAACAACTTTCCCAATCTAAAACGAATCATTCATCAAAACTTTTTAAAATTGAAACAAGCATTATTAACTATTGGATGTCCTACTGGGGCAATGGTGCCGCGGTAGGACATCCAGGTTGTCACTCAGGCACCTACGGTTCGATCCCCAGCTACAACGTATTTGTAGGAATTTTTCTCCAAATGGGGAGCGCAATCAAAGGATGTTGGGCGTCTGGGCTAGCCGCTGCGTGCACTTCCCGATTTACCCTGGTGGCCGATGGGAAACTTCCGTGGGACCGGGCCGGTCACCCCCAGAGATAGTCAATGGGGCTAACTAGGATTTATCATTTCAACTTTATTCAACCAATTTCACCCTTCTCAATGTCAATAATATTTTATCAAAAGTATTACACAAAATTTAACATAATTTCTTCTAAAAATAATAAAATGATAAACATGGAAAATTTTGTTTGTATTTTAAAATACAGACAAAACAATATAATGCTAAAAATTCATTAGAAAATCAGATTAAAAAATCACATTTACTGTAAATTAAATAACAATAATATATTTATAATTATAAAAATTACATTGTCGCTCCCTCTAATAATCTCCAATTCAATGTTCAATGTAATTTGGGGGCACCTCATGGTCTCAAGACCAAATATTATATATATTATATGAGAAATGATACTTACCATGAAATTGTAGCATGACACTCACAATTGCATGCAATGGGTCCTACTACATGCCAGTGGGACCCAAATATTCATATATATTATATACACACACATGCATTAATAAACACATGCACACACACATATATCAAATATTACAATAAAGATAAGATTAATAATAATAAAACTCTGGTTACGTTAAAATGTAGTCAATGCGATAATGACATAATATTGAGAAAGGGATAAATTTACCTAGATTATTAATGATAGTAAATGTTAATATGGAATAACATGTAGATAAAATAGCATTAGTCATGTTAAGCCTTGCTTGAAGACAGCTAAAAGAAAAATATATAATTTACAATAAACAAAAATATGAAATTGTATAATAGTTAAACCATGGTTCTAAATCTAGTATCGTGACAAGTAGTCAAAACGCATTGTTCTAATAAATTATTGAAACTCGATACTACTTTGCCTAGGTAATCCATTTTGTGTGATTTTGTCAATCATACAATCATGTTGATGGGTATCATGTTAAAGTGACATTTGATACCCCTTGGCATGCTATAAAACGTGTCAAGATGAATTGAGATAATGTTTGTTATCTTTATGTAACTTGTACCCCTGCAATACAATGTAAAAATGGATCATTTTAGATGGGAGACAAAATCCAAACTTAGATATATAGATGTGACCTCTTCTGTTTTTTCATCAATTTCCTCCTTCACCCTCTAATTCTCCAAAGGCACAATACATCAAAACACTGGCACGGTACCAAAACAATATCATTCCAGCCAATGTTGAAACACCAACACAGTTCAAAATTTTAAACCTTGATTTAAACTAAAATAATTGAATAGATATAAAATAAATACTGCACTATGCCAGGAATAAAATATATAACATGCACATATGTATGATTTAAAATAATTTAATTTTTTGGGCATAAAATAGAAAATATTAATAGGATGCCCATGTCAACTGTACTTTACAATAAAAACCCATATACCAGAAATAATTTAAAACCATATGCATATATCCGAGCAAAGAAAACTAACAACCATAAAATGTTTTCATCTACTAGAAAATCTTTTACGTTTCCAGCTAAGCCTATGTTAAAAACTTCATAAAACCAGAAGGACCATAAGTATTGTTCAGCAATAGCCTTGTGAGTGAACTGTAAATGTAAGTCATGAATTTCAGAACTCCACGGAGCACAGAGAACAAGACTGCAATTACCTTATTAAACAGAGAAACATGTGCAAAACACTAGTATCCTAACGTATTATACTGGTATAAATTAGAACTGCATAAAAACAACTTCAAGGAGCAAATGCAAACCTCAGCAATCATCTGCATTTGCTTTCCAATGTCCTCTGTAAATGGGTAACGATTTGCTCCAAAAGCCTCACATATCTTTAGCATTTTGGCCTTTGCTCTTTCCCCAGAATAGAAGACAACAAAAACATTTTTGGCAACCTGTGGATTATAAGTGTGAGCAAAGGAATTGGAAGATATATGAGGCACTCAAAAAACCAAAATTCATTGAATAACTTCTGTCATAATTCCTATTCCTAAGCCTGTAAAATTCAAGATTGATTCAGAAAATCACTGCTAACTAATCGCACATATAATCTCTGTGAGTAGAAATGCACCTTTTCTCCTGAAATTGGGTCAATCACAGGTTCATCAACAGCAGCTTGACTAAGATACATGTTACCTCTAGTAGCCCGAAACAAAATTCTTTCAAAAGACATTGCCTTCTCCTTGGGCACAAGTCCACTGACAAATCCAAGTTTTAATTGCTTTGATGGCTCTGTCAGCATTTCCTGAACAACGATACCAAGACTGTTATTGAAAATTCAGATAAAATAGCAAATAGAAGGAACATGGTGGTTGCAATACTTGTTCCAATAACAACGGACTATCAAGAGAACCATCAGCGCTTTGGTGTGACTCATTTTCTCTCTGCTGAGCAGTAGCACTACTCTGTGCCGAGTGAAAAAATTCTCCAGCCTGAAAACAAGGAAGAAAGTTCATATTGCATGATCGATAGTTAATTACACTTGAGATCACAGCCTCTACCACATTTTAAGTGGTGGGCTTCATGACTGAGAAACTTAAAAAATCATTAGAAAGCAACACTATCAAATGCAGAATCAAAAGTGATATATAATATATATATATATATATATATATATATGAAGACTTTGACTGTTATCAAGCACATCTAATGTGAAAAGTTGATTTTTTTTTTCCAAACTTCAAGCACCATATACCAAACAAAGAGGTTGATGTAGCATCTTCATTTGATGCATGAAAGTAATTGGAGGACTTCCTAAAGGTCTTATGTGCATATTAACTAACAAGCACATTCTAAAATCTACAAAAAAAAAATGCAAAAATGAGAACACCTCAAACCTTCCTTGACAAAACATGGCCAACCCAGCATCTTTTAATTTGCAATATACAATTATGTTTGCTAACTGTCCTTATCACACACCTCTATAGTTACATATCCAATCTGAAAAAAGAACTCAAGAACCACTTGAACGATTATTATTTCTAGAAAAGAAAATGTTTGATGATAACTTAAATTCAATCTTAAGTATAGCATGATTACCAAGTTATGTTATTCTTATGAGCTCAAACTTGAAGGTCATGAATCCAATTAAGATTTTAAGACTAAATTTTTGAACAGTCCAGTAATGGTACTATTGATGCAATGTACTATAGTTGATCGAGGCCTTAGCTAATGGGCTTCCTGCATCAATAAGTCAACTTAGCATCATGCTCCATGATTTAGAAGGCACACCAATGTGTTCATAAGATAAAGACTTCTTTATAATTGTGATCATGCTGAATAGTAGGTAAACACTTGAATGCAGGATCAATAAAAGTAATAGGATAAAATTCATGTTGTTACAATGAACAAAACCAAAATGACAATTACAAAATTTACTTGGAACTGTGCAATCAATACAAACATCAATAGCAGATGTGAAAAACACATATGTAAAGAATACAAGCAACAGCAAGGCTCGTATTCCCATCCAGATTACAGTTAATGGATCTTACTAAATTTTTTTTAAAAATAATAATCATCTGCATCTGGCCCAATAACATCTACAAATCGTAGTAATTTATACCTTTTTGAGAACTAACATGTACTCAACTAGCTCATTATAAGCTCTTTGTAGTTTTTCATTGTTTGAATTAACTTCAATTAGCTCAGCTTCAATCTCTCCTAGTTTTATCTGCCATAAATGATACAATTCAGTGCAAGAAAATCTATATCACAAGCATATGCCAAGATGCAAATAGCAGTTGAACAACAATGTCACCTCCAATTCATCAAAATCAATATGGATTTGTGTTGGCATTTCTGAATGCACAATTCCAGCCTTTGCCATTTGATCTTTCATGAATCTTAGTTTGCGTGACATTTCACCACATCTTTTGATCTGCAAAGTAGTCAAGAAGATAAATTTAGAGAGGATGGGAAATATTAGAGTAATGAACTGTAGATATGAAAAATGGTGAACCAATATAGCTAACTATAAAAGAAAGAATAAGTAATCTGTAGACTAATATAAAAAAAAAATTATAAATTTCTCCTTTAAGCACAAAAAAGTGCAATTTATTTTCTTATATTTCAATTAAGTAATGCCCATATTTAACTGGAAAAGACATAACCCAATCTTCTAGAACAATTAATAGCAAAGGCAATGCGGAAGATATCAAAAATAAAGAGAGAAGAAAATACCTGGTTTGCATATGTTCGCTGGAAAGGACTTTTATCTGCATTAAGCTGAAATGGTTGGATATTAGAAATCATTGAAAATTTCACATATAAGTAAATTCTAATACTCGAACAGAAATTAAAAAGTGGGTATCACATACTAAGACAATGACAAGCATGCTATACAGTTTAAAATGTGTAACTTAGGGCCATATTTCTTGTACATTTAAGCAATGTAAGTTTCCATAATAAGATCAAGGAAGGCTCTTCAGGTTATGGCAAGAGGCCATGAGCACAAACTATTTGGAGAAGACTTCTTGGATATTGCTCAGCTATTGAGTTCAATTTAAGGTTGTAGTGAGAGTAATATTTGTTAAGTATGTTAGTGTTTGGTCTTTCTTTACCTTTCATGCAATCAACTCTAATTGATTAACTCTATCCAACTATAAAATACGTGGTCATATTTGAATATTTTTCATATCATATTTACATATTTTCTCTCATTGGATTAGATCTAACTGAACATGATTGCAAAAGTGAAATTTTTTCCTTCCACCTAAGATACCATCATCAATCTCTCATTGTTGAAATAATAGATATAAATATATAAAATACCTAGAACTTCATTCCTTTTCACCTACAGATAATGAAGACTCTAAATGTTTAAAATTTGAAAACGAACCAGATTGGTAACTATTCAATCAACATAACCCTTGACTAATCAAATAAAGTAGACAGCTAAAAAAGAACTATAGAACAGTTTCCTCACCATAACTATAAGATATAACTTACGATCATGTTTGGTCTTTGTTTACCTTTCATGCAATCAACTCTAATTGATTAACTCTATCCAACTATAAAATACGTGGTCATATTTGAATATTTTTCATATCATATGTACTTATTTTCTCTCATTGGATTAGATCTAACTGAACATCGTTGATTGCAAAAGTGAAATTTTTTCCTTCCACCAAAGATGCCATCATCAATCTCTCATTGAAAATTTGAAAACGAACAAGATTGGTAACAACTTATTTAAACAACATAACTCTTGACTAATCAAATAAAGTAGACAGCTAAAAAAGAACTATAGAACAGTTTCCTCACCATAACTATAAGATATAACTTACGATCATTTTGAAATAGCATGTGACACAACATAAATAAGAATAGGAGTATGAGAAGAGTTGAATCTTATGTAAGTTAACATAACACATGTATAAATAATAAAAAGAAATCCAAGCTAATAAGTAAATTCTCGACAAATTATATGGATAATTTCTGCATTTTTCATGTAGTAAAGAACTGTGAAATGAAGAAAAATAATCCATGAGACATATACCTTTCCAAAACTAATGCTTCATAATATTTATTAGTAGCTTGAATACATTTCATATGAAGAAGCAAAAAAAGATAATATAATGATATAGATCACAAGATTTAAAAATACAAAAAATAAAAAATCATGGTCAATTCTGCCCTAGCATGAAACTCTAGTTTCCACAGATTTGAAAACTTGGCAAAGTTTTTATATGAAATAAAAATTCAAAATAAGAATAAAAGAACTTACATGCGGAGATGAAAACTTTTTCCATGACCAAAAACTAACTTTTTTGTTATGAATTTTAGTAGTTATAACAATGTCAACTAACTCTAACGAGTAATTTCAGCTTATACCTATGGACAAGATCAATAATGAGAGATTAACAAATTTTCAACTTAGAGGCCTTTGAAAATGTGAACCAATGTTCATAAACATATAAATATTTGTCAAATAAGAGGATATCAGATCACAAAGAGAACTGCATATCCATCTTAAATAGTTCTCCCCATTCTGTACAATGGGAGTGGAATCAAATTTTCTAGGCAAAGACAGCCAAAAGTATGTGCTGAAAAGTGAACTGCCTTGACAACAAAAATAATTGACAAAAAGATGACATAACACATAAATACAGGGAACAGTTGTTCCAGGTTTTCTCATGTTTGAATAGGTAGGTCCTAAGAATATGCATGCGCATTAATAAACATGTCATATCTTTATCTTTACATAAACACTACGAACAAACAAAGTCAAGGGGGGAAAAGGCAAAAACAATGATGTCATGTTCAACCTATTGAATTTGATTAAACAACGATCATAAATTGTGCTAAAACACTTATCATCAGAAGAAATAAAACATGGGGAAAGAGATTCCATAGATTTAGACGTCATATTAGAACCTAAGAAGTAAAGCCCTAAGCGCATTACTCAAAGAGCTTGAAACAACTTGATTTTTGGAAAAACCATGATAAAAAAAGCTACTTAAAAACTAAAACCACACGAAATAATTTCAAGAAAACAAATGGAGCACATTTCTAGATCGCACTAGTCGGAACTATGCAGGACGCAAAGTAATAGACACAATTCTAATCCAAATAAGGTCGAACTTCAGATGACCCAAGGATCAAAACTTCGCCTTCACAAATAAACGATGATACATTCAAGGATCTATCGTGCTCAAGGTGAATAAGAAAACTAGAAACAAAGATGATGATGGGGAAAATTGGATAGATTACAGAAACATAAGAGAGAGAAATCGATGCTGTGTCATAATCTTCGTTGAGGAATTGCAGAAGAAAACCTTATTACACCCCCCACAGGATCAAAGATCAAACCTTGACTAGCAAAAAACACAAAGGAAATAAAGAAAAGCGTGGAAATAAAGCAAGAAAGGGCTACAGATCCCTGCATACGTCTTTGAATTGAACGAGACCGAGGTCACCCAGATAGGAGAGAGTGCGGTGGGCAGATTCCACAGGTATGATTATCCGCGCAAGCTGCATCTCCTCCGACCGCATCAGATCCATGGGAGGGCAGCAGCCGCGCTCCCGGCGCACGTTGAGCCGCTGGTAGTCTCCCATCGGTCCCTCTTCCTCCTTCGATCCTGCAGACCGATCGTCTTCTCCAACAAACCACAAAAAATTAGGGTTGCAACTCGATCACCGGCCCGTCCCGCAGGGATGCAGGATCGAGATAATCTCTTGGTCGTCTTCACTTCTCGTATGGCAAAGAGAAATTACCCAATCTGCCCACGCACACCCTGTCCCTGTGGAAGAGATTAATTTATTTATTTTTTATGAAATAAAAAGGAGATTCCTTTTTATTATTATTATTATAAAAAAGATGTCTCGTATAGTAGTTTTCACTAAAAATATTCTAATTAGTCAAATATTATTAGAATAATTTTGTCAAAATTACTACCATTGAAAGATTTTTAATTAAAATTATTAAAACAGGGAGCTGGATGAAAATTATTTGAGCATATTTAATTAGAAGTGCTCTAGCTGTTGGACGTTGAAATAATTTTGATCAAATTTGATTATTAATATTAAAGAAAGATATTTTCAAAATATGAATTAAGTACCCTTTTGATTTTTTTTAAATGGGATATTTTTTAATGATAATAAAAATAAAAATATTATTTGGATTTTTGCCTTTTAATTTTTTAAGAGAAAATTGAAATATAAATTTGAACTTTATTAGATTGCATGTAAATAAAAGAAAATTGAATATAAGTGGAAGGCACTGTTCTTTTTTTTTTAGTTATCAAGAGTATCTCTTGCTTTTTATTTATCTTTCATAACATAAATCACAAGATTTAAAGGAAAGTTTTTAGTCTTGATTGCTTTTTTATTTATCATTAAAAATATATATCACAAGATTTTTAAAAAAAATTTAAAATGATGATTAAATTTATTATATTATCTAGAGTTAAATATTTGGATATAACTCAAGTATACGAGTAAAAAATAAAAATTATAAAAATAAAGATATTAAAATAGATGTACAGACATATAAAAATGGATATCAAATGAAGAAAAAAAAAGATAAAAAAGATTTAATTAATAATAATAATAAAATAAATTTATTTAAATATAAATGATGATATAGTAAAAAATATATTTAATAATTTAAAAGGATGTGAAATAAAGTTTAATTATTATAATTGTTGTATTAAAACATATTTTCTATCCACTATTTTCTAACAAATTTACTTCGTACTAGTATATGTTAAAAAATCATAGTACAGAGAGATAGATCTTGCACATAAATATTATAATAACCCTCTTCTGTGCAGATAGTAAGCCTTTTTTTTATACCTACAAATATTGTTTTGTCTCCTTACAAATGCCGTTTTATCTTTCGACCCTCAAAGAATTTTTTATATTTCTTCTTTGATTTATATTAGAATCGGGATGATGAGATAGTTGGATATTATAAAGTAGAGTTGTCAAATGGATCAATTCATGATAAGACGGATCAATTCATTAAAAATTTATCATATGACAGAGCGGAACAAATCAACCTACCAATTTATAGTAATCTCAATTAACAAGATGGATTACGTCAAAAAAAATATTAAAAATTTAAATATTAAAAAATTAAAATTAAAATTGGCCAAGTTAAAATTTTTAAAATTAAATTGTGATTTAGATAGATCAAGTCCACTGACTCATTGAGTTTTTCATTTTAATTTTAAAATTAAAAAAATAAAATTTTTTCAGTCCGTGGATCAACCCAATTAAGTCCACCATAGGCCAATCTACGTGGATCTCAGGCCTAAGTGGATCAACCCATTTAAACCTATTTTAAAATAGATTGATAAAATTTCAATCTAATCTGTCTAAATTGTTTGACGAGATGAATCAATCTGACAATCCAATCCAAATTAATTGTTATAATTAGAGGAGGATAAATAGCATTTGTGTATGCAAATAGGATATCAATACTCTTTCTAGTTATGTAGCAGTCATACACAATTCATTAGCAACATAAATAAAAGAACACCAATGCAAATACATATTAACTGCTAACGCATGACATTTATATAGTTTGACAGCTCCTAAAGTTTCTATTATTGTCGTAATGTCGTTCAATGATAAATCTCAATTAGTTCCATTGACTATCTCTGAGGTGATCGATTCGGTTCTACGAAAGTTTCCCATTGAATAAATCGGGAAGTGCACGCAGTGGTCAGTCTAGACGCCCAACATCCTTTGATTATGCTTCTTATTTGAAGGAAAATTTCTATAAATACGTCGTAGCTGGGGATCGCCATAATGCCGTTCAATAATGCATGAACCAATTGCAATAAATAAATTGAAACGCATACAATTGATGCCTTACGACATGTTATATTTTCTTGTCGTCTAGTGGATGATTATAACGAATCACTCATGAGATCACGAATCAAATTCTTCTTTTCTTGATTTTTTTAAACAGATTCTTCATCTCTCATTCTCCTTTATATAATGGAAAATAGGTAGTGTTACTCTCGTTCTTTTTACTTGGACGCCTTTATAAACTGAGAAATAGGTAGATTTATTAATTGTAGGCGGCTAGTCATAGTAATTACAAGTCCAAACCAAGCCACAAAGACCATATTAGAATATTCAATTTATATTTTAAAAAAATGATTCATGTGATAGTAACCATACTGAATGATTAAAGCTAAAAAAATTATCATATAAAACTTTAAAACAAATTAGAGACAATAATATTATATAGTTATCATAGATTAAATCATTTACATTATATGACCATCTCTAATCCTTCATAATGATTAATTATGTCAAGAATATATTCAGTATTTCTAATCATTACAATTATTCATAATCATATTTTTAGTACTAAATAAAAAATATAATTGATTGATTAGTGAATAAAAATAAAATATATAAAATAATTTTAATCTTCAGAATTCATTCATTTTAATTATTCACTTTTTTAGTTATGCTCCATAAACGGAATCAATCATAGTCATTACGATACATGTTAAAATAACATACACTGATTAAAATTTCAAGTAGATAACTAAAAAATCATTGAGGATAAAATCAAAATTATTTTATAATCTCAAAGGTCTCACATAATATAGAAGCAAGAATTCATATCCATTCTCCTATTATTTTTATTGCCGCTATAGCATAAGTGATATGAATCACATACTACAATATTGTGCTCTTTACTAAAAAGAGTGTATATTTTTTTTCACAAATTTAACATTGTATAGATTTTGATTAGACAGACCCAATGTCTAATCTTGAATTTAACTTATGAATTCTTATCTAACTTTCAGTAAGTTTAGTAAATGATGGATACATTTACTTCAATAATTATCAATTCACAAATGATCTCATCTTGATACTACTGTCCTCTCATAGGTACACCTCCATTCACAATTTTATTTAGTTGTCCCATAAGCAATGATTTTACCTTTATTTATATTAAATAAATAAAAATGATTGTCCATGTGAGAGGACTAATCTCAACTTGCCAATATGCTCATTGAGACTTTATCCAAATTTAATAATGACATATATACTGAATAGATCATGATATTCCACAATCAAATATATTACAATATCTGATTATCTTTACGATATATTACATTCTACAAAGTTTTAAAGATTTCACATGTCTTTGAAATGACTCTTTAGTCAATGCTTAGTAAAAGGATCAGTAAGCATAGCACGTATGAGGATATACTCAAAAACTATCTTTTTCTTATCAATTATATCTTTTATAAAATTATACTAAATAGATATGTATTTGTCTTTGCTATGATATTTGAGATCCTTAGAAAAAGTTTAGCAACTAACTTTATCATGCATTATCTCAACCAAGTTTAGCATATCAAGTATTCGACTATTAGCAAGATTTTTAGCATGCGTTCACTAAAATCAAACCAATTATGCTAGAAATCAAGACAATACTAAGTAGAGATCGACACGTATAAGTTAAAAATAAAGTTGATTATTATTTAGAATCTCCTTCCTAAAAAGTCTATGGAGGTGGAGAAACAAATAAAAAGAATCTAAAAAATATAGCACAAGTATAGATAATGTATAATAACAATTAAATTAAAATAAATTACAAGTAAGGTTGTCGTTCAATGATTGAGCTCGGGATTGTAGCACGTCGTCATCGCAAAACGAAGAGCACAACGAGCACACAAAGAGTAGATGAGAGAGAGTTGATTCCAAAAAACTCTGCCTCGAGCTCCCTTATATAGAACTTCTGTCGATGCTGATGTAGCACCCTTTCGGTCGACTGGAAGACCTCCA
Organism: Curcuma longa; assembly: GCF_044706935.1. NCBI lineage: Eukaryota > Viridiplantae > Streptophyta > Magnoliopsida > Zingiberales > Zingiberaceae > Curcuma > Curcuma longa. The sequence continues at coordinate 11,266,115 of NC_133880.1, read as the reverse complement.
GTCACTGGAAGATGCTGACGTGGCTACAACTTCTATCCAATAGATAACCTCTACGGTCTCCAGTTGACTAGACTCTCTCCGATCGCTTGGAGCTTGGTCAAATCCAATCTTGGTCAGCTCTTCCGGATCGCTAGATCTCGTTACTATCAGTTGCCAAGAAGCCTTCTCTGGTCGCCCAAACATTGAGGTTACCCTACTCCTCGCTCTAGTTGCCTAGAACCTCCCGACTTTGTCAATCAAGGTTTATCCTCAACCTTGCTCAAACTCCCTTCCGATTGCCTGGAACCATTGAATAAATACTTACCTGCTATTTTTATGCGTAATGAGTATGATGGATATGTTTACATTAATTACATATACCTTAGTTAGATGTTCAGCTCCCCACTAACTCATCTAGACTTAGTTTTTCAAGATTCAGCTCCCAGCTAACTCCACTTGGACTTGAGTGCACCTAATTCCCAACTAGATCTTCCTTGCCTCGCTAAAACTTCTACCACCTAGTTTTCAATCAGAATTTTCATTGCCTAGCCCCACTAGGACTTTACCGTTGTATAGTTTCCAACTAGGACTTTGTAAGTCAAGTTACTGCACTTGCAAACTTGACAAACTTGTCTGATTATAAATAAATTTAACTTTAAACTTAGTCATACATCAAAACTAGGTTTAATGTGGTGCTTCCAGCATCAATAGAAAAATCCCAAAGGTGAAACTCCTAGCAGATTTGACAAGTGGTGAAAGTCATCTACATGTTTGAAGAGGTGCTTGATGGCTCAAGTGACTTGAATTAAGCAAGACTCAAAGGTAGAGCTCCTAAGGATGCAGGCTTGTTGAGCAGGTCTCAAAGGAAGGAGTGTGATCAATATGAAGACATGTGAGATGAGTGAATCAAATGAAATTGAATTTTGGCTTTTGGAGTAGAAGTTTTCTATTTAAGTGTGTACTTAACTATAGAACAAGTGTTCTTGGGGGAATTGATATTTGTATCTAGTCAACTAATTATCTAACTTGGCATTATAGTTAGTTGTCAGCTTGTTGTTTGAGAACAAAGGGTTTCTATTCTAGTTTAAGTTACGATTGGATAACAAGATAGTCGATTGAAGTTACATGAGTCAACTAGTTAGTAATTTGAGTTTTAAAATTTATTAAAACTTATTATTTGACTATGTTTTTGTAGGATAAAGTTCATGGCAAATAATATCATTCAACTGAAACTTAGTCAATAGTAAAAAAAAGCCAAAAAATTATCCAAGTGAGATGAATGATGGCATAGTCATTTGAATCTTAATCATAAAACTCTATAAGTGAGACAATTGATGATACAAATAGTTGACTGATGGCATAGTCATTTAGATCATGAATCTATCTAGTGGAGTCAACTAAATGTCAAAGGAGTTCACTAATGACTCAATCGTTAGAAGATTAAATCAAAGATTGCTTCACTAGAGTTAATTGGGATGCGATTGAGTTAACTAATGACACAATAATCAACTGATAGCAAGTTAGAGAGGACTTGTTGAGAAATAGTCAATGGAGATAATATTCCAAGATTAATGAATAGTCATCTATATGGGACAATCAAGTTGACTAATAGCCTTGTGGGCTCATTTATGTACTATTTGCTTGTATAGATTCATTTATGTCATTCTACTATTCTAAAGTGGTGTATTCAATATCGATGAAAAGTCACTAAAAAAAATGACAATTTTGCGATGAAAATTAGGGACTAATTATTTTCGTCGTAAATTTGCAACGAACTTTGCAACGAAAAACGGATTCGTCGCTATTTTCTAATGAATTTGATGATAAAAAAAATATTTATTGCTAATTTTGCAACAAATAAAACTTATCGAAAAAGTCACTACAAAATAATTTTTTGTCGTAAAATTTATCGTAGATTTGCGACGATATAATATTTCGTCGCCAATTTTGCGACGAATTTGATGACGAAATCCCATTTCGTCGCTAAATTTAATATATAAATCCTAATCTGATCCGATAACTGCGTGCTCGCCAAAATTTGGCAAAATTTTATGATGAAACAGAGTTTCATTGTAAAATTTGTCGCAGAATAGGGTTTCGTCGCCAATTCTGCGATGAAAACGTGTTTCGTCGCAAATTCTACGATGAATTTTACAATGAAACTGTTTCATTGCCAAAATCAGCACTTAACCACTGAATCTGCCCTAATACCCACTTACCCAATCTAGGGTTTTCTCCTCTCTCGCGTGATTTGCTCACGCCGCCGTCGGAAACAACCGGAAACGCTCTATTTTGGCCAGATTTCTTCAACAAAGGCAGCCTCCAAGCTAGGTACGTGTTTCCTCCCTTCTTTTCCTCCTCCATTGCTCGTCTGCTCGATGCATAGGCTCTGGATTGAAGCGCTGGCCGTTGGCCGTTGGCCGTGGCGGCCGTGGGTGCCGCTGGCCGTAGGGCGTCGGCTGAGGGTGTCGCTGGCCGCGCGCGACGGTTGGTGGTCGCTGGACGGCCACAGGTCGCGACGGTTGCTGGCCGTTGGCCGGTGGTCGCAGCCTCTAGTGGCCGCTGGCCACGTCAACTGGTGGTCGTTGGCCACGCTGGCTGGTGGCCGCTTGCTGCTAGCCGCTCTGGCTGCTGGTTGCACCGGCTGCTAGCTGTTGGTCGCGCCAGCTGTTTGCTGACCATTGGCCACGCAGGCTAGCTGCGTGCTGGCCGCGATTGGTTTGTGTAGATTTACAATTTAATATTGATTAATTGTTGATTAATAATTAATACAGATTTAGAAGTTTTTGCTTAACTATATTGAATTAAAGTGTTGATTAATTTTTTAATGTTGTTTGTGCATGTTTACAATTTAAGTGGACGAAACTAATTGGAGAGATACTCGTATTTATTTACCGGCTTGAGGTATATTTATAGGTATAGTTGTTTTAGAAATTTGATTAGCTTTTAGATATAATTGTATTTATTTTAATGTTAATATTTAATATTCTAATTTAGTTTGAATTAATTAGACTAACCATAAATCGTAAATCCTAAACTATAAAATCATAAATCGTAAATCCTAAACTCCTAAAAAACTAAACCCTAAACTCCTAAAAAACTAAACCCTGGCCTAAATCCTAAAACGTAAATCGTAAACCCCTAAATCCTAAACTTTAACCCCTAAATCCTAAATCCTAAATCCTAAATCACTAAATCCTAAACCTAAACCCTAAACGCTAAACTCCCTAAACCCTTAACCCTAAACCCTAAATCACTAAACCCCCTAAACCATATAACCCTAAACCCCCTAAACCATATAACCCTAAACCCAAAAATCTAAACCCTAAACCCTAAACCTCCTAAACCCTAAACCTCCTAAACCCTAAACCCTTAATCGTAAACCCTAAACCCCTAAAAACCTAACCCCTAAAAATCTAAACTCTAAACCCTAAAATCCTTAAACCCCTAAATCCTAAACCCTAAACCCTTAAACCCCTAAATTCTAAAACCCTAAACCCTTTTATTTTAATGTTAATATTTATTATTATAATTTAGTTTGAATTAATTATACATATTTAATTGATGAAGAGATATGTAAGAATAAGTTTATAAGTAAAAATTATAATATTGAAATTAAGAAAGAATTATTGATGAATTATATTTGAATATGTTGGAATTTGTGGGTTCAGGAAAAATACAGAAAACATGAAGTTTCTGTTTTTTGTGGGGAAATATAAATCTGACAGAATCATTACTCTATATAGTACAGTCAAATCCAAGCCAAGAGCAGCTAGAGAACCGGACGGGAACCATTAAGCAGCGGGCCTGCGCTGGACCGAGGAAGAGATTCAGAGGTGCGAACGCGAAGTCGGAGCGAGACTCTTTTCCTTAAGAAGAAGCAAGGAGGCGCAGAGAAGGGAAAGGGCAGGTTGGATGGAAAGAAAAGACAAAAATCATTGTTGCTATTGATGCGCTCCTACTGGGATCTTGATCTTGACTTTCTTATTAGAGATAGGAGGTTCCCACATTCCTCGACTTCGCTTCTTCATGGTTAGGCGCGGAATAGGACGAGGGGCGAGCTATCTTAACTGCTGAGAGTTTCAGATCCAATCCAGATGCTGGGCAAAGAGTTTCAGATTAGAGGAGTACAATTCATTAGCTGCAATGTGAGTCTAAATGGATCTGCCTAGCTCTGCGTCACTCTCGTTCGCTCCTCACCCAGCTATAGCTAATATTATTAGATTGGTAAATAACCGATCTAGACCGGCACAGCAATTCACGTAGATATTTCCACCCCCTATCGGAGGCACGGCACCCAGATCTGAATCGTATGCCCCGGAAGATCTCATCTACTGTTGGTGGTCTTCCCTGGAAGTTGAAGTAAGGATCTTCCCAATTGAGTAGTCCCTTTCTCTCCTCTAATCTGGGGACTAGTCTTAGTAATGTCTTATTATTGTTAGTGTCAGACCGTCTATCTTCAGTAGCATGGTCGGTCTATGGTAGCTGTCGAATAATGGGCGATGGTCCACTGTAGTTATCGAATAATCTACTGAGCGCGGTCTTGATTAAGTGGTTTGCGGGGCAATTTTCGACTCTTCCTTTTGTTTTTTGGGATCATAGGATCTACTCCTCCAAGGTTTTGGGGTGCTATTGGGGAATGGATCAAAAGAATCATCCTCTGCCCAGCTGCTTTGAAAAGGGAATCCCGCTTGCTTCGGTCTTGAATCCACCAAGAAAAGAGTGACTTCTAGCTTTTAGAAAGAGTGATAGAACGCTTTGGGTAAGAGGGGGCTCATAGAGCAAGAATGAATAGTCAGCAAGACGAACACAATGCAGAGCTGCTAACAGGGGCCTCCTCCAAAGCTGAGACTCTCCATGGGGCATGACTGAATCGATTCCCAACTATCGAATCAAATCAATCCATTCCTCTCCCCTCCCTAAATCAGATCCTCGAGCCCAGTCCGCCCTCGCTACGCACCTTGACTTATCCAGGTGTCGCTCCCGTGGCCTAAAATAGTAATAGTCATATAATGAGCTCTAAGCTCTCGCTCGAACTATAAAGCCTGCTCCTCTGAGCCTCTATCCAACTCTATCACATAGATTGCTACCACTACTTAGTGAGATTCCCCCCTCAGAAAGGAATATCCACTCCTTTGATCCCTAGCATTCCAAGCCCTGGGAAGTGCCCTAGTTCCTATCTACAAGACAGACTGACCGCCGCCCATAGCTTGATCTGTCCCATCTGTGGTTCTGATCTTACATAGCAATTCCCATTGCATTTCCGGGGAGTGGCACAAATAGATGAGAGAACTAAGAGATCTCGAATAATAGGCAACGCAAACCGATTACTTATTAAAATAATTTATCCTAACTTTATCATACCAGACACCCACTGAGAGCTCCATCTATAAATGACTGAACCACCTTCACTCCTTTCCTCACTGACTAGACTGTAGAGACTAGCCCTCCCTTCACCCTTAACTCAGAGTAGACAGACTGCCACCTCACGACCGCCTCGTCCACTGCTGGTTGGACATGTTCTCACTGCATTCATCTACTTCCGTCCTCTACTGACAAGTCCTCTCTCCCAGGTCAGCCTTTCCACACATGTCTCGCTCAGTTGCGCTATGCTACCATAGTCCTTAGATTCTTGTATCAGTGCTACCCATTCCTCGCATATCTTCCTCAGTTGTGCTCTGCTGTGCTACCGTTGGTAAACAGATTGGGGTCAAGTAATTGGCCTTTCCTACCAGCCTCTAACTGTCCCTATTCAAGTGCTGCCATCGTTCTACGTCACTATCGTTCGTTCCTAACTTCGATATGCGAACCATCCCGGAAGTCCGCAGAATCAGCAGTGGACTCAGGTCATTAAAAAGCGGAGCAGACGAGAGCTAGCATACTCAAGTAGTAGGTGAGATGGATTCTCATACCAAATTATGGCGCATCTGCCTCGCCGAATAAAGGGGATAGCTCACCCGAAAGAATCCACATACGATCGACCAGGCAAGCTAGCAATGGGAGTAGAGATTCTGGCTTTCGCGGGCTCTTTATCCGGAGAGGGCCAATGGAGGAAGAGGACTTAGAAGATAATGGGGTATTGTGATTTGATGGCAGTAGTCGACCGAGGGCAGGGATCTAGCCTGCCTTATCTATCTCCCGCCCACCTTCAAGAGCGGCAGGGGCTAGCACTCTTTCTCCCACTTGGATCAGAGCTAGACGGAGGGATAGCGAAGAGCAATGACACTGAATGTCCCTACAAAGCAAGTCAGACCCGCTCCTGGTCGTTCATGTTCCAAGAGCTCAAAGGGTTTTGGGAGGATCGGTCAAAACTTAAAGCAGGTGGAAGAGGGTGGCGTATCAGAAGGAGTAGCCAGAGCATTCCCTAACAGGCCTATACGAACTCAATTAGTCAGTCTGGGGCTGTAGAAGGAAATGGTCTATTGAGGATGAGAGGTAGTACTGTCATTTCGGAAAGGGAGATTGGAAGAATGCAGGCTCATTGTTCAAAGGCTCACTCCGCCCTAAACCTACTGCGGGGCTCACAATAGAGATTGCTATGCCGGTCTAGCCCTCTCTAATGCTTTTAAAGTAAAGCAAGGTGCGAAGCAGTGCAAGGACGTGAAGGCATGCCGGGAAATGAAGGTGCGGAGCGGAAGTGGAAGGAAGGCCTTTTCCGTATGTCAACCCATCAACATGGTAGGAGTTCTCCTTAACTTAAGTGAGATGCTACGCTCTTCACATGCACTATATGCAGATAGGAATGAGAGTAGCCAGCCTTAAATCCCAATAACTTTCTCTGGCATTCGCTCCTCGGAGATACGTTTAAGATCCGATCCCGCTTTCCACGAAAGAACTCTTTGCCGAGAATGCCGAGCCCGGATAAGAATCTGACCAGGAACTCAAAGGCAGAGGAATTATATCTAACAGTAGAAGCCTTCCCTCTCGAAAGCCCTGGCTAACCCATTAAGTTCTTCATGGACTTAGCCAATCACACTTAGGGCCTAAAATTATATTAAATTAGAGAAATTAATATGCCAAAGGAGATAAATAGCCCCAAAGGCGTAGACTAATCTGCCTTACTATAATATAAGTACCTCTGCTACGCAGAGGAGAGAAATAGCCTTTGGGGCTATTTACGACTAATCCGGGACTAGTAAAAAGGAGATAAATAGCCCCTTTGGCCCTGCATTCATAATATAAGTTCTAATCCGCCTGTATATAATATAAGTTCCTCTGCTACCCCTGTATATATATTGGGGAGAGAAATAGCCTTTGGGGCTATTTACGACTAAAGGAGAGAAATAGCCCCTTTGGCGTAGACTAATCCTTATGTATATAATATAAGTTCCTCTGCTATGCAGAGTAGAGAAATAGCCTTTGGGGCTATTTACGAAAGGAGATAAATAGCCCCTTTGGCGTAGACTAATCCACCTTACTATAATATAAGTACCTCTGCTATGCAGAGTAGAGAAATAGCCTTTGGGGCTATTTACGACTAAAGGAGAGAAATAGCCCCTTTGGCGTAGACTAACTGTATATAATATAAGATAAGTACCTCTGCTACGCAGAGGCATATAAATAGCCTTTGGGGCTATTTACGACTAAGCCTAAAATCAATATAAAGGAGATATTTACCTAAAATAAATAGAAATTCCGAAGGGCTATAATAAATTCCCGATATATTAGGGCCGCCATACTATAATAAATTCCCAAAGGAGAGAAATAGCCCCAAAGGCGTAGACTAATCCGCCTGTATATAATATAAGTTCCTCTGCTACCCCTGTATATATATTGGGCAGATAAATAGCCTTTGGGGCTATTTACGAAAGGAGATAAATAGCCCCAAAGGCGTAGACTAATCCGTCTTACTATAATATAAGTACCTCTGCTATGCAGAGTAGAGAAATAGCCTTTGGGGCTATTTACGACTAATCCGAATTTCCCTAAAAGAAATAAAATTCCGCCATACTATAATATAAGTTCAAATATATAGTAAGGGCCGCCTTACTATAATATAAGTTCAAATATATAGTAAGGGCCGATGGCCATTCACTCTACCCAACTAGTCGGCCCTAATATTCTCGGTCTATCCCGAAGAGTCAATGGTACACCATTGACGACCTGTAGCTGCGGATTATTACCAGTATAATTGCGTGAATGGCTATTCAAAACGTAGAAAGACCTGCCCAAGCAGATTACAGTATTGCGTGCCTGCAAAAGTAGTAGTTCCATTCAAAACGTATACTGATCTGCTGGTCGGCTTAAGCCCTAGCTATATATAAGTGCGATCGCGTAAATACCATTATCATTCGCAGCAAATTACTGGTATTACGAACTTAATATATAGTAGGGGTGTACCTGATATGATAGTTCTCTTTCCTATCGGAATTTATATTTATTTTAGGCTTCTCGGATGATTAAACTTACGCGTTGGCTCTGAGTGTCTTCCTCCATATCAGATGAGTTTGTTTGCATATCACTAGATCAAACTTCCTTTATGGATGATTATAGGAAGTTATTTAGGAGCGTGTGATCTTCTCCATCTGAAGGGGCACAATCCTAAATAATGGACTTGGTATCAAGTAATGGTGCACACTTAGACACATTTAATAGTATCCTCCCTATCGGAGTCACTGCTATTATCTGTGTGACCAAAGATAAACCAACTATTAATTTTATTAGTCATAAAGATAATAAAATTAATGGGTAAAACCTCCTCTTATAAATGTGTGAATTCGTATACGTCCACACGATCGTGACATACATAATTTCCGGTGTTTGAGGTGTTGGTGAATTTAAAATTATATTGTTTGAGGAATCAATATTATTTTAAATTCTAAAGTTTTTGATCAACTAATTAATTTATGATTCTCAGGATTTCAATATGGCTTTCAACCCACTTGTTGTCATTCTAAAAGATGATAACACTCATTTTTATAGTTTATTTTGGCTCTAAAACTTGATATTTTGACCCTCTCATTGTGTAACTATTGAATATTAACACATATTGCGAGTAGGAGCTTATTTTGGACCCTATTGCTTATTCCTACAAATTTTGGATTGAATCTAACATTTTTTATGTATTTTTGTAGGATACTTAAAGAGCCATGAAGTTGAACCAAGTTGGAGCGCATTTGGAAGTGTCTAGAGGTCATTTGGAGTGTTTCAGAGGCTCCCAGGGCCGTGCTCCACCTCTCCAGGCCATGCCTCACAAGGCATGGCCGTGCCCCACCTTGCCCAGGCCGTGTCTCATGAGGCACGGTCGTGCCTCATCTTCCCAGGGGTCAAGACACGGCCATGTCTCAACTGGACTGCTCTGCAGATCAAAACTAAAATGACCATAACTTTTAGCTCAAATGGAACCATGGGGCGTGCCATATATCAAAATGACGAGAACTTCAAGAGCTACAACTTTGCTTCAGGGTGCACCAATGGATTCCTTATCTAAGCCATCCTAAAAGGCACGCCAATGACACTTCCACAGAATACTTCCTAATCTGGGCCGTGTCTATCTTACCGAAGGGCTCCCACTCTAGGCCGTGTCTAATAGGCACAACCATGCCTATTTTACAGAAAAGTGACTTCTCCAGGCCGTGCCTCATGAGGCACGGCCGTGCCTCATATTGCCAAGGCCGTGCCTCACTTTCCAGGGCCCAAACACGGTCGTGCCTCAGCTGGACTGTCCTACAGACCAAAAGTAAAATGACCATAACTTTTTGCTCCGATCGAACCACGGGCCGTGCCACCTACCAAAATGAAGATAACTTCAAGCTCTACAACTTTTCTTCAGGGGGTTCAGACGGATTCGGCCTCTAGGCTATGCTAAAAGGCACGGGAGTGCCTCACTTGCAGAAAACCTCCTATTCTGGGTCGTGCCTAAGAGGCACGGTTAGTGCCTCTTTCACAGGGGCGTGTTCACTCTGGGGCGTGCCTAAGAGGCACGCCCGTGCCTCTTGTCCAGGGGGGTGCCTACCCCAGGCCGTGCCAAGGAGGCACGGCCGTGTCGCGGAGCAGGTTTTGGGGTATAAAAGCTGATTTTTGTTGGAAGAAAAGCATTCTCTCCTCGGGATTCGCCCTAGCCGCCACCTACCTTCATTTCTTCACCGCCATCTCCATTCATTGCCCCGGAAAAGAAGGCGAGGAGATTTCCTTTCTTCAATCCGACCACCTTCCATCCATCAAGGAGCCAAGAGGACCTTCTTCTCCTTCACATCATCTCATCCATCCACATCATCTCCGGATTGCTTCGAAGTTGGAGATTCCTTCCTTCGGCGCATCATTCGTGGAGTCCGCTTCGCTTCGCATCCACCTTCGGCTAGAACCTTAGGGAGAATCATTAGATTTACTTTTCTTCCATTTCTGAGCTTAGATTAGACTTTTGGCATACCAAGTGTTTGTTTAAATTCCCCTTACAGTTTTGAATGTTGTTTGTCCTTAGATTTCTCTTGCTTGTTTCTTTGTTCATGCACTTATTTACTTGTTGCACTCTTTACTTTATTAATGCAATTTGTTCTTGATACTTAGTGTTCTTTCCATTGTTTAGAATTAGAACTTAAGACAACAACCCCCCCATCCAATCCAAAAAGAGAAAAAAATCTAAATCCCCAATTGCAATAACCACTAGAATTACCACACACCGTCTACAATCGTTGGGAGACGACTCGAGTTGCCCTATACTACTTTAGTTAGGGGATTCGGTATTAATTAAATTGACGTGCTCATTTAGACGACAATCTGAGCCACGCATCAATTTTTGGCGCCGTTGTCGGGGATTGGTAGCGGTGTTTAGGTAGTTCTAGATTGTTTTTTTGCTTTGAACTTTGTTTGCTAGGGAACAATACTCACCGCCTTTGGCCGTGAAATAAGTCCAATTTTGATCAAATTCCTTCATCTTGACCACTTTTTCATTTTTGCAAAAATTTACTTTTCATTTTCTAATTTCATTTTTATTTACTATTATTGCTGTGGTGGTCACAAAAAAAAATTGAAAAAAAAATTATTTGGTACTTCAATTCCTTTCTATACTTGAGATCGTTATGTACTGTTTCTACACCTAGTTGTCTTGTTTGCTTGCTTGCTTTCAGGTGAGACTATAGTGCATGACCAGGGCATCTAGGGAGCCATTACTTGAATACGATCCCGAGATTGATAGGACATTCCATACATTACAGAGAGCTCAGAGGAATCCAGTGATTAACAACATGGAAAACAACAACAACAACAACAACAACAAGAACTCTCAGAGAATTGGCAGTACCAGATGTAGCTTACCATCCCTCTTGCATTTAGTATCCTGAACTTGAAGTAGACTTCGAACTTAGATCGGGGATAATTCATCTGTTGCCAAAGTTTCATGGATTAGCTGTTGAGGATCCAAATAGACACTTGCAAGAATTCCATGTGGTGTGCTCAACAATGAAGCCTCAAACCATATCATAGAACGACATCAAGCTCAGGGCATTTCCATTTTATTGACAGATAGGGCTAAAGATTGGTATTACTACCTCCTTCGTCTTCGTTGTCGATACGTTGAAACTAAAATGGCACGGAATAGTGTTTATGGCAAATGACCAAAACATGGCACGGGATTATGAAATTGGCAAATGGCTAAAACTTGATACGGAACTAAACCCACTACACTAACATTGTGCACTAAACAAAAATTACATTCAAAGGTTTTTGACAGATTGTAACTGATCAACAAATTTGCTGATACTGAACAGTGGGAAATCAGAAATTCAGATGCTAAGAGGGTTGTGATCGAAGCTAAGGAAACTTGCAATCTTCACGAATCAACTATAATAACATAAGCAATCACTAGTCTACGCAATTCAAATAAAACACCAACAATCAACAAGTTCAGAAATGAATTCAACAAAGCAACTGCGGTAAACAGAAATGCAGAAACAACAGCGAAATCAGAAAAATCAGAACTCATTCCCCCCTTCCCAATTTCAAATGCAATCTTCACAGCTTGGTTGTCAATCAAGCTGGTAAACCCTCAATGAGGCTTCACTGATCCCTTTGGAGCTTTATTCTGGTCTCCGGAGTGTTTCGCTCGCTGCCAGCATCAAGAATCGCCCGGAAAAACCCTCTCCGGCCGGAACAGATACTGATCAGCCTCTTTTTCAGCTGGCAAAACCGAATTCCCTGCTTCCTCCTTGCTCCATTTGAATTTCTCTCGATTCCGGGGTGCTGGACGATCCTCAAAGAACCCCTCAAAGGCTCGTAGCATCGGATTGTGGTGTGGATGGCTGGAACAGGCAAAAACAGAGGTGAACGCCGGTGAAGAAACCCTCTCCACCGCGCCGGAACCAGCTGCCGGAAGATACCCAAAGAACCGGCTTCGAGCTTCTCAGAGACCAAGGAATGCAACGGAATAGGTTTGGGAGGAAGAGGGCGCGCCTACACGTACGTCGTGCAGCAGAGGTTTCTTCTCGCGGGGACGAAGCACAGTGCGGCGGCACTGTTCATTCCTTTAATCCGGGATTTTATACGCTGATTAATTGAAAAATCTGGGCCGTCCACTTTGAATCCAACGGCCAGAACTGATCTAGGGCTTTAGGGCTTCTTAGGGCTTCCAAAAAATTCTGGGATTTTGATCGGGCTCGATCCAGATCATGTCCTTCATGTTGGCTTGATCGGTTTGACAATTTTGACTTGAGTTGACCACGGTTTAGCTTAAGTTGGGTCCGGTTCGAGCCCTAAAATCAATTCAAACCAAATTAATGCAAAAATTACCATAAAATCATGAAAATTAGAATCAAGCCTTAGATTATGCAATATAGAACAATTAAGATCAAATCGATCCATTTCATAATTTATTTTCATATAAAAGCCCAAAATTGAATCGATTAAAATCATAAAAATCCTAAATCATCAGACCTCCGGTCACCCGGTCCGGGCAACCGGACCAACCTGGTTCTCCCGATTTGGTTCAGTCTCCAGACTTGGTTCCATTTTCTGAGGGTTCGTCTAGCTCTAATTTATATCCAAATAAGACTAGTTTTTAGTTTACCTGACCTACTGAGCTTACTTACTTAGAGTTTCTTTCTCTAAGACTCTCATACTACCTAAGGTTCATTCTAAATATTCGGTTACCTTTGACCTGCTTAGGCATTTACTTTGCTAGACATCCAATCATCTTTGACATGCCTAGACTTCCTCATGCCTAACATTCAGTTCTCTCAACCTCTTAGGATTTACCATTTCCCAAATATCCGATCAGCGTTTACCTGCTTATACTTTTTCCTTGTAAGCATTCAGTAACCTTTGACCTGCTTGGATTTTCTCTTTCTCAGTTACCTAGATCAACTTTGACTTTTCAAAACTGCTCACTTATGCCTTGATCAATCTTAATCTGTCAGGACTTCTTAACAACTGTCAAGCATTCGATCACTCATGACCTACTTGCACTTTCCCACTTACTTCCAAACACCCGATCAATTTTGACCTGTTTGAATCAACTCTTGGTCAATCTTGATCAGACACAAATATATTGTTAAACATCGAAACCCTAGAGACTAATTACACTTACAATCTTATTCTTTTGATATTTGACAATACATTTAAATTAGCCTAATTATTTAACCTAACTTCTTGGGTTTTATGCCAAAATCAAAAAATTAAGAATTTTCTAACTTAGACTCTTCTTCTCCCCATTTGGCATACATCAAAAAAATAAGACTATATACTCTTTGACTCCTAAGGACCTCAGTTATTACACCAACAATGATAGTTATTCCTTAATCAAAAAGATATTTCCTATCTACCTTCTTGAAAGACCATTTCAAAATAATCACTTATTTTTCTAAATATCTCCTTCTTTGAAAATAATCACTTAACCTTTCAAAGTATTTCAAAAATCCAAATTCATTTTCAAAATTGTTTTGAAAAAACCTTTTTCAAAAATAACTTGTAAGATATTTTCAAAAATCGTTGTTGAAAAGATTTAAAATATATTTTCAAAATATTTTCTCAAAAATAATTTGAAAATATTTTATAAAAATATTTTGAAACCTTTGTTAAAAAATTGTAAAAGATATTTTCAAAATAATATTTTATTTTTCAAAAATTTTTAAAGATATTTTGAAGAAAAAATACATTTTCAAATAAATTTTCTAAAATTATGTCAATTTAATTTGAAAAACTCTCCTTTTTAAAGATTGGTCTTTCAATAGGACTTCCCCTTAATTTCATCCTTGTTAATCACAAGGAATACATACTTAAGTGTCTAGGGGTTTAGGAGATTATGGTGGACCTAAGAATGCTATAAGCTAAGTGTTGAACTATCTTTTTCAAGGTATATAAGTTTTTGAAAAATATATATATCTACATCCAATTAATCATCAAATATCATTAAACATTACTATATGAATCACTATTTGGAAAATAATTTCAAGAAAATAGTCCTATAGATTTTGAAAACTTTTTAAAAATAATTTTTAATTAATTATCCTAACATCTCACCGATTCAGTGTCTCAGTACACATAATAGACGATAATCTTATGAGTTTTTGTGAGATGAGTCTTTCAATTTGAATTGATTAGTTTAAATGATTGTTATTTCTAAGGTGATTTGATCTTTGGTTAAACTCAAGTTTTACTTTGGGCCAGTCAAGCGAATATTTCTTAAACCAACTTTCAAGTTGTGGCGAGTCATAGAGGCACTACTTTAGACATCCATTATCTTAGATAGTGCCAATAAAAGGAACAAACATCCCAATAGACTTAATATAAAACTTTGGTTTAATTGGTTTAGAATAAAATGAGTTAGTTTCACTTAGCTAGATGTGTACTAAGTAGGATGCACCTTATCCAATCTAGACATTTACTTAGATAAGATTTTCTAATGTATTATCAGCTCAACCCGTCCTACTACTATGTTATCAAGATCAAAACTTTTTTTGTCATATCTATCTATTCTAAGATAAGTATTTAGCACATGGATCATATGCATGACATGACATATTGTAGTAAATTGAAGGTAAGCATGGTAAGTTGAACATGTATGATATACAATAAGTCAACCAAATCATATCAAGTCAAACAAATCACAATTAAAGATTTGATTTCTAATAATGTATCAAATACTCTATTTGATATAGTTCATATTAACCCTTGTATATGTCAACCCACTCTGACATAGTTTTATTATTATTATTAAGTTTGTTGTTTTCTAATTAATTAATTAATTATGTTTTATAATTAAAGGGTACTTGATTATAAGATGAGTTATGAATTTTAAGTTCTTGACTTGTATTAGACTTAGACTTTGGTTACAATTCTAGTTTTTGAGTTTTAGATAGATCATTAATAATCTTTCCTAATTTGTCAATTTTATTTTTCAGAATACTATTCAAACTTCTCAAATTTGATTTTTTTTGAAACCTTTAAAAAATTATCTTTCACATTTTTAAAATTAAAAATTCATTTTTTGGATTTCTAATTTTTGAAAACTGATTTTTATTTTTCAAACTTCTTAACTTTGAATTTTCTGAATTTTTAGAAGTTAAAATTTGATTTTTTTTTTTAATTTTTAAAACTCAAAAGTTGATTTTTTTATTTTTAAAATTCAAATTATGATTTTTAAAATTTGAAAACTTATTTTTAAATTTGAAAAATAAAATTTTGAATTTTTAAAATTATTTCAAATTTTTAGATTTTAAAAACAATTTTTCTCTTTTTTTGAAATTTAAAAAATGTTTTTCTCTTTTTGAATAATTCTAATTATTCTTAATTAAATTCAGATTATGGCTAATTAAGCTCGAATTATTATTAATAAAATTTTAATTAATTAATTGAGTAGATCGAAGTGTTGATAATCTCATCAATATCTAATTGGATAGGTCATCATTTTGATTGAATAGATTAAGATTTTTATTAACGTGATCAAGGTTTTGATTGACTCGATTAAAGTCTTGATTATTATTTGTTTTAATCTTTAAATCAGATTTATTTGAATTAATCTTATTATTTTTAATTAAATTCAAATTAATTATTTTTTTATTAATAATATTATTTGAATTAATCAAATTATTAGAATTATTATGAATATCTAATTTGCTAGGAACATCTAAAATAGAGTAACAATTAATAATTAATTAAGTTATTACTACTCGCATGCATTGCAAAAGTTGGATTTTCATATAATTTAAATTGAACGTTAAGCACTCCTTCTAAATCATTGAATTTCCTATATGGGCATTAGTTATGTAGTGTCCAGTTCACTTACACTTGAAGCACACAACGTGTTCTTTACTTTTTTTTTTTTTTCAGATTTCTGGCATCAATTTCTCCTATATTGTTGATTGTGCAAATCCAGTCGTATATTTATAGTGCACTCTTTTCCCTTGACCCTTGACAACTTGGACTCAAACTCGACTTGATCTTCTAATTTTGAGGGATCCTTATTAAGCTCGATCAACTAAGTCCATAGCTCATGGATATTTTCGTACTTATCTAATCTACATAAAATTTTATTAGGCAAAATACTTAAATTAAATTTTATTACCTTTTGATTTGCTTCTCGATTTTGAGAAGACTTCTTCAACGCGACCCAATTGTTGAAGTTGCCCATCAACACACCTCCACATTTAGAATCCATCCGTCTCATATGGTGATGGATTGTAAAAAAAAAAAAATATATATATATATATATATATATATATATATATATATATATATATATATATATATATATATATATATATATATCCCAGTTAGTCTCATGGACTCAATCCCTAGGGGTGGCCGGCCAGGTCCTACGGAAGTTTCCCACCGACCACCAGGGTAAATCGGGAAGCGCATATAGCGGCCAATTCAGATGCCCAGCATCCTTTGATTGTGTTCTCCATTTGGAGGAAAATTCCTGCAAATACGCCGTAGCTGGGGATCGAACCGCGGGTCCCTAGATCACAATCCAGATATTCTACCGTTGCACCATTGCCCCGAGGACTGGTGATGGATTGTAGATGCATCGGTCAAGCTTCTTTTCGTACACCATTTTTTGCACTTTTATAACACCAAAAATAAAAAAAATAAACACGTACCTTTAGCCTATTCCTTTGGCTATTAGTCCAATGAAGAGCCTTCAGCTCTTATACCAATTGTAGGATCGTAGAGTGCGCTAGAGGGGGTGAATAACACTTGTACTTTTTCTTCGTTCTTGTCATTTTTGTCTAGAGAGTTAGTATGCAGCAAAATAATAATAAAATGAATAAAAGAAAAAGACAAGAATACTACCAATTTACTTGGCTCATACTCCCTAGGGTGCTATGTCTAAGGCTATGCATGTATCGTGACATCCACTAGTTTCTTTCTCCTTTTCAAATATCTTCTAGCAGTGGAGAAACCTCTTATAGGCTTAACAATTTCGAGCAAAAACAAATATAATAGAAAGAATTTGAATATGAAATACAAACAAATAAAGAGCAGATCTAGTCTGGAAGACCTAAATGCCTTGACACTCCTCCTAGCACTTCTCGAGTAACATGAGAAACACTTTGAGCACTTATAAACTGAGAGTAGAGAAGATTGAATGACTTTTTGTTGTTCTGAAACAAGGTCCTCAATATCCATTTTATAGAGCTTCATTCAATCTTTTTCCGATCAATTGAAAATCGATCGTATCCAATTGATCGAAACTTGGTCAAACTTCATTCGGAGATCAAATTGCATGAACTCGACCTTATTTGAGTTTTTAGGTTGACCAAAACTTTTTCGATTCACTGAATTGGGTATAATCGCTCGTATAAGTGTCTAGTCACCAAGACTATTCTAATTGTCTGAAATACTATTCCAATCGATCAAAATAGTATTTGATTGTCTGGACCTAATTTCCCATCGATTAGACCTCTGAGCAACCAGATCGACTTCATTCTCCCACTAGTTCGATCACTAGACTTGGTTTCATCTTCTGAGGGTCGTCCAACTCTAATTTCTTATAAGATAAACATGCAAATATATACAAACAAGCTTAGTTCTTAGTCTACCTGACCTACTGAGCTTACTTGCTTAAAGTTTCTTCCTCCAAGACTTTCCATACTATCTAGGGTTCACTCTGCTAGGATTTTTTTTCCTTTGCTAAATACCAATCACCTTTGACCTACATGAGCTTTTCCCTTATCAGACATCTAATCATCCTTGACTTGCCTTGACTTTTCTCTTGCCTAACATCTGGTTCTCTCAACCTGCTAAGGCTTCCTATTTGTTAGGCATCCGATCACCTTTGACCTGTCTAGACTTTTCTCTTTCCAAGCATTCGATTACCCTTGACTTGCTTGGACTTTTCTTTTCTCATTTGCTTAGGTCAATCTTGACCTGTCAAGACTTCCCAATTATGTCTAGGTCAACCTTGATCTGTCAGGATTTCTTATCAACTGTCAAGCATCTGGTCACCCTTGATCTGCTTGGACTTTTCCACTTACTTCCAAAAATTCGATCAATCTTGACTTGTTTGGATCAATCCTTGATCAATCTTGACCAGACATATATATATGTCAAACATCGAAACACTGGAGGCTGATTGCACCATCAAAATTCACCATTAATCATATTGATACAAAGTTGAGGTGAAACATTAAAGGTTTCAATGATTTTCAACTTTGTGTCAATCTTTAAAAATAAATATTATGTTATAGAAAAATATTTTTAACTAATAGTATTTGATATAAGTAATAAGTATGATTTTTTAAATAAATTTTTAAATATTATAAAATTATTTATATATTTTTGAAATTAGACTGATGGGGTTTTTAGTCAACAATTGACTGGTTCAAAAAAAATTACTCAATTGGAAATGTTAGTCTAGTTGATTGGTACAATGCTAGAGGCATTATTGAGTTCAAATTAAATTGAAACTTTACAATTTTAGCTATCAACCCTATACCATAGGTGTTTAACCAACTTTAATCCTTTGAAAAACTTGAATAAGTATTAAAGGAGGAGTTTGTTAGTACAAACTAAAGGGAGGTAAGTTAAGATGGATATCTTAATTTCAGGGGAGGTAACTCTTTAGGAGGAAGTACCTAGCATAAGAGTTAAATCCCAATTCATACTTAAATGGGAGGTAAAGTTAAAAGTTGAATTTTTGATCTCATGGTGCCAAGTTAGACTTTTCTAAAGGTTTAGATATTCCAAATATTATTGGTGCAATAACTAAGGGGGAGACTTTTATATAGCAAAGAAGAAGTATGCTTTAAGGGGAGGCCAACCTTAACTATATTTGAATGACACAAGTTTGAGAGATATTTCCTTAAGGAGGAGAGGCACTTCTCTAGATAAAGGAAAGTTGAGAAGAAGTTTGGAATAAGGGGTGATGGGAACCGCAAGTATACGGTTGTCATCAAGTAATAAAAAGATATCGAACCACAGGGACTGTGTATTAGCTATAGTGATGTCACATGTCTTGTTATCTAGACTCTTAAGAAACGGATTGGTTGAGGATTTGGTGCTTGGATGTGGTAGAGAAAGAGAGAGATCGGCTTAGGTTTATGGATGAGATGAATAAATCTAGGATTTCGATTTCACATCCATGCTAGGTGACATCCCTAATTCATGTTTGTTCCCTTACTCTTAATGTTTATCATCTTGTGGGGATTCTAACCAAGATACCAACTCGACCTCGTCAGGCTTTGTTGGAACTAAATCATGATACTCTAACGCTACGATTACTAGTTCAGGACGACACCAATTAGCCTGGTTATGGCTCTCCCGCTGTCACCTGGGCACCCTAGCATACTACCAGTGTACTACTCTTTGTCACGAAACACCCAATCAAGGAATTCATTCCTAGTCATCAAAAGCCGTTAGCTATCCCCTAAGGGAGTTTACCACCATGTAAAGGTCACTTCAGAAAGTCCGGTTAAAGGTTAACCTTCTGTCACAAGGCACCCAGATCATACGATCCTAAGATTCCCCTACACAGTAATCTACTCCTCATAATCATGCATATATGCTCACACAAATATTTCATCAAACACATTCAAGGCACACAATACATGAAACAAATGTAAACACTTCATTGAATAGGAAAAATGACATAAACTAGTTCATATATCACCATCATTACATAGATGTTCATCCTACATCCTAAACTCAAGGATCTACTCCATTACAAGAAGATTACAAGAAGAATACATGAAAATAGTCATCCACAATAAAGGGGAAGACTTATCTTTGAAGCGTGGGCATCCATTGAAGATCTTCTCGCTCCGGTGTAGGATGGATCGGTGGAGATGAAGTGTTTAGGGCCTCTCCAAGAGTGGGGAGGCGCCTTCCCCCAAGCCAAGACCTAGGGTTTTGGAGAATGACCCAAGATAACCATAGAAAGGTGCAAAAAGATGTATTTATAGGCCCCGTTACACCCCTGGCACGCCTCCGTCACACGGTCGTGCCTGGGAGGCACGACTGTGGCCTGTCGTGCCTCTAGAAAATCGGCACAGCCGTGCCTGGGAGGCACGACCGTGTACTACCGCTGCTCTGGAAAACTGGCACGGTCGGGAACAATCGCTCCTCTGGAAATCAGACACGGTCGTGCCTAGTAGGCACGGCCATGCCCTGGCTCAATGCTGGGATGGAGACACGGCCGTGCCTGAAAGGCACGACCCTTAGCAGCTGGCTCTTTGGATGAAGGCACGGTCACGCCCTGGACTGTTGCTTCTCTGTTGGAGAGACACGGCCGTGTCTAGGCCGTGGGTGTGTGAGGCATAACTGTGCCTGATAATTTCTTCGTGTTTGCTACATAAGAGACTCGCTCATGATGACGAGCACGGCCAGTGTGAGTCTCTTTTCTTCCCTATTTGCTCCACCATCAATAATGCATCATTTTGGCTTTAAATCGCATCCTGTCAAGCAAAATATACAAAGAGCAGATCTCCGAGCAAAAGAGTAAAAAAAATTAATAATAAATGAATAAGGTGCAACAAAGTAGATCATATGCAATGAATTACAAGTAGATGAGCATTAAAATAAAGCTAAAAATCATATATGATCTACGCTCATCACACCCCCAGACTTAGACTTTTGCTTGTCCTAAAGCAAAAACCTGCATTTAGATTCATAAATTAAAAGAATGGAGTATCATAATCTCTAGTGAATCACAACCGATCCTATTCTATAGTTTCATTGGTGAGCTATACATTAAAATCACTTAAATGTGGCCTAA
>NC_133880.1:11194292-11244888 GCF_044706935.1 Curcuma longa | reverse complement strand
AATACATAATAACATAGGGTCTACCCGGCCACTATCCAATGCAATCCAACAAAAACATATGGAATAAAAATAAACACTCCTACTGTGAGATGATGAAGCAGACTGGCAGACCTCTAAGCTCCAAACAATATCCTTATCTGCTAGCTAGGGAGAAAGAAAGAATCTGGGTGGTGAGTATATAATACTCAGTGGATATTAGAATGGAAATGCACAACAACATATACATATGATGAAACAACAGGATAGCAAACGGTACAACAAACAAGGTCAATAATCAATGAGCAACTAACAGGTAGCATACAATACTAGAGTAATGCATTCACTGCAGCAATCATAAAACACACAAAAGCAACAACTATAAGTGCATTACCCAACCACCAACAAATGCATGTACATATGCTATACATGGTCACTGTCTGCACTCGTCACCCCTAGACACCTACCTAGTGCAGTGAACTGGGAGTGCATGACAGGAAAGCTGTACACGCTCCAATAACAAACCACTACTAATCAAGTGGGGAGCGGGCAGGATATCGCAGGAGAGCTATCTAGCTAGTCCTAGTTACACCCAACTTAGTACAACAATTGCTCTCACTCTTGTGCCACTATCATACAGTGTCAAGTGAGACTAACAACAACAATGATTGACACACTTACTTCTATTATATATATGTCATGATGTTCAATTCAACAAGTTAGACCTATATCTAATCAGGCATAATCAACATCAACTAATACAAGATCATCATTCACAGGTAAACAGTAAAATGCAACTG
The DNA here is from genome assembly GCF_044706935.1 of Curcuma longa. NCBI lineage: Eukaryota > Viridiplantae > Streptophyta > Magnoliopsida > Zingiberales > Zingiberaceae > Curcuma > Curcuma longa. Next base: position 11,244,112 of record NC_133880.1, on the reverse strand, counting down.
TATGGGAGCAATCAAATGATCATAACAAGATCAATCAACGAAGATAATAAGGTTAACAATAAGGTAATTAACAATGAAAATAATCATGCACTTACGAATAGACCTGTGTTGATCAAGCACAGGGATACCCACCTGATAGAACGCACGTCGAATAAAAGAACCCTCAAATACAAACTCCGTATATATCAGGATCAAGAAGTCAAAGTATTACAAATTACAACATACAATACTAAATACAACAATACATTAAATTTTACTTAAAAGCAACTCTAACCACAATTCAACTAAAATTATAATCCAATTGTTACATCCAAATCCCACCAACCTAATCAAATCCAATCCATCCAATTAACTCATGCTAATTAAATACGAATTACTTTCATTTACCACTTCTAACCGGATCTAAATCAACCAACAAGATCCTTACCAATGGTCACATCTAGAATCCAAGTTAACCCTAATTAAATTTTGATTACCACTCCAAGATCCTACATCAAAACCTAATCTATCAACAGTCACCTCAAACAATCAATACAACCAAAAATCAAAATTGGTAACCAACAGAATCGGCAAGAACTAAACATTCAAATCCATGAAATCCAACCACCCTTGAGAATCTGATCAAACAGGACAATATAAGAAAATATAACCGAAATGAGGAATACTGACCACAAAGCTCCGATCGTGCCCTAGAATTCAACCACTCTCCTATCAAATAGTAATCCAACTGAATTGATTAAATCCCAACAACAATCCCTCAAACTTGTTATTGAACAAGAATACCCAAATCAAGAATACCTACCTCAAATAGAGTCGATCGTGCCCTAGGAACTTGCTCAGCTCTGGTTAGATCCGATCAAGGATTCAACTTCCCTACTGATCGCCTGCTTCCAATCAAATCAATATCAAAACCAAGCTCAGAAATCTGAAGCAATCCAATGAAATCAATCACGAATCAACCCTTATCGATCAGAAATTTTCGCGTGGCGTCGGGTCGAGTAGCGCCCTGGAGGAGAGATCGCAAGGGTGTTGGTGGCTGCGGCAAGCAAAGAAGCTAGGGTTTTCTCTGCCGTTGAAGAAACTGGGGTTTTTTCTCCGCCTTTATAAACTCCCTTTGTGAGATCACCGCCAACAAACGCGAGATCACGCGGTGAAATCGCGATCCCATCGATCAGCACAGATGTGAGTGGAAATGAGGTCGCATGCGCGATCTCGTGTGAGCGCGAGGCATGAACCGGATAAAGAAAGTGATCAGACCAAACCGATTAGAATTTGGGCTAAGACCAAGTTTGGTTCAAATCTCTACTGTAGCAAATCAAATTTGATCTTGGTTCACTTGGTTCACTAATCAATCATTTCCGATTTGACCCAAACTAATTTTTCTCATTTCGTCTTCACAAGACGAAACTTCTCATTGCATCTGTTCTGATAAAATCTCTTTCATGACAAACCAAACCAAGTTGGTTCAATTTGGTTCAATACTGAACCCTTTGGTTCACTAACCAAACGCCCTCTAATTTGAATGAAATCAATTTCGTTCTTATCATCCTCGCAAGACGAGTCTCATTCTTCTCACTAACAAAATATTTTCTCGTATCTTACAATACTTGTTCAAATGTTTGAGGAAAACTAGAACTTACAATGCTTGGTTCGAGAATAAAATTCTAACCTACTGCATGATAACATGCATTTTTATAGTTCATTTTGACTATAATACTTGATGTTTTTGCTTCTCTCGTTGTGTAACTATTGAGTATTAACACATTTTACGGGTAGGAATTCATTTTAAATTATATTGCTTATTCCTATAGATATGGGGTTGAATCTAATGTTTTTAATATGTTTTTTAGGATACTTAAAGAGCCATGAAGTTGGATCAAGTTAAAGCACATTTTAATGTGTTTGGAGGTCATTTGAAGTGCTTCAGAGGCCAATACGGCCGTGCCAAGGGTGGCACGGCCGTGCCCCATCATCCGGACCAGTTTTGAAGTCTAGATCGTGTCTCACAAGTCCAGGTCGTGCCTCACAAGCCCCAGGCCGTGTCCCAACTCTCCAGGCCGTGTCTTACCAAAACACTGTCGTGTCTCACCAAAACACGGTCGTGTCTCCTATCTGGACAGTTTTGCAGACTGAAAGTAAAATGGACATAACTTTTAGCTCAAATGGAACCACGTGACGTGCCACCTACCAAAATGAAGATAACCTCAAGATCTACAACTTTGCTTCAGGGTGTACAAAAGAATTCTTCTCTAGGCCATGCTAAAAGGCACCGTCGTGTCTCTTCTATAGAAGGCTTCCTACTTTGGGCTGTGCCTACATGGCACGGCCGTGCCTCTTCTACCAAAGGATTCCTTCTCTAGGTCGTGCCTTGAGACACGGCTGTGTCACGGGGCTATTTTTGGGGGTATAAAAACTTCATTTTTTGAAGATGAAAGGATTCTTCCCTTTGGACCTGACTTAGGGGTTGGCCGTCACATTCACCTCACCGTCATCATCTTCATTCATCGCCACCATCGGACGAAAGTTAAGGGGATTTCCTTCTTCAATCCGACCATCTTCCATCCACCGAGGAGTTAAGGGAATTCTCTTCTCCATCACATCATCTCACCCATTGCATCAACTATGAAGATTGCATTGAAGTTGGGGATTCCTTCCTTCACCACACCTTCCATGGAATTTTGTCACCTCACATCCAACTCCGACTAGGGACATAAGGAGATTCACTAGATTCATTTTACTTTCTATTTCTGAGCATAGATTCAATTTTGCACGTTAAATGCTTGTTTAATTTTTTCTTATAGTATTTTGGATGTTGTTTGTCCTTCGCTTTCTCTTGTTTGCTTGTTGATGCACTTCTTTACTTTGTTGATGCAATTTATTCTTACTACTTTCGTATGAGCAATTTTGTTTATAATGCTTAGTGTTCTTTTCATTATTTAGATTTAGAACTCAATACAACCCCCCTCCCATCCAATCCAAAAAGAAAATCCAAATCTCCAATTATCTAATAACCACTAGGATTACCATACACCTACTACAATCATTGGGAGACGACTCGAGTTACCCTATACTACTTTAGTTAGGGGAATTGGTATTAAGTAAGTTGATGTGCTCATTTTAGATGACAACACAACAAGCATTCAATTTTTGACGCCGTTGCCGAGGATTGATAGAGGTGTTAGATAGTTCTAGCTTATTTTTGCTTTGAATTTTGCTTGTCAGTGGTAAAACTGTCCAATTGACGCTAGATTGTGCTGAATTATTCATTTTGACTTTGATTGACCTTAAATTTGGTAGGTTGATAGAAAACGACCTAGGGAACAATATTCATGGCCTTTGGCCGTGAAATAAAGCCAATTTTGCCCAATTCCTTCATTTAGACCACCTTTTTATTTTTGCAAATTTTTTTTTCATTTTTCAATTTCATTTTCATTAACTTTTATTGCTGTGGTGGTCACAAAAATTTAAAAAATTATTTGGTGCTTCAATTCCATGTTATACTTGAGTTTGTTGTGCACTGTTTCTACACCTATTGCCTTGTTTGCTTGTTTTCAGGTGAGACTAGAGTGCATAACAAGAGCATTTGAGGAGCACATTACTTGAATATGATCCAGAGATTAACAGAATATTCCACACTTTATAAAGAACCGAGAAGAATTCAGTGATCAGTAACATGACATTCTACAACAATTATAACAACAACAATAGAACTCTCAGTGTACCAGATTTTGCTTATCAATCTTCTTGCATCCAATATCCTAAACATGAAGTGGATTTTGAGCTTAGATCAGGGAGTTGGCAGTACCAAAATTTTTATGGCTTAGCAACTCAACCGATGCAAGTTTGTGGAATATGTGTCAGTGCAACACATCCGACTAACATCTACCCCTCATTACAACCAGATGAAGGATTTTCTTTCCCAGATCAGGTGGCAGCAGTAAATATGTATCAGAGCATACCCCAATATCAGCAGCCCTAGAATAATCTTATGTCATCTACCTACAATCCTGGATGGGGAGATCATTCAAATCTGAGTCTGAGATATGGAAATAATTTTGCACAGCAGCAGCCCAACTTTGCACAACAACAGCCATTTCAGTCTTGCAACAAACTTTCAGAGGCCGCTAGGATTTCATAGTAACCCAATTCAGTATTAGCCTCCATAGGTCCAACATTCTAATCCTATTCCAGACCCTTCCAGACAAGAGCTGAAGGACATGATGTAGCAATTTCTCTTACAACAACAAACAACCAATCAGCAACTTCTTCAACAATATCAACAGAGGTATGACACTGCTATTCAAAATTTGGAATCACAAATGAGTCAGATGACTACTACTCTCAGTCAGCTTCAGTCTCAGGGGTCCAATCAGCTACCATCTCAGTCAATTCTGAATCCCATAGGTGGTAAAACTATTCCAGACCCCATACTTCAAACACCTTCCACACTTTAGACACCTATCTCAGTTTCTGATCAGGACATGGAGCATGAACCACAAATAGAATCAAATCCATCAGTGCCAGTGTCATTTCCCTAGAGAGCAAGACTTCCTACTTCCTAAGCTTGATGAGTTAGAATGTGATACAGATACCTCCTTGATTGAGACTGGATACCAACTCTAAGGTAATAGATGATGATTCTTCTTGTGTCACTGATGATGTTGTTGATGCTTGTGTAGGGATCTCTATATTGGAAGTCGGTCCTGAAAAATTACTTCCATCCCTTGTTCAACCTCCAAAGCTGAAATTAAAGACCCTACTAGATCACTTGAAGTATGCTTACTTTGGGAAAGAGGAGGAGTCCAGTCATCAATGACAAGGTCCAAACCATGATCAGACTTGTAGAAGAAGATGCTGATTCATTTGCAAAAAAAGCAGAAATGGACCATCAATAGGAGGAGCTAAACCAAAAGGGGCTGGAGTTGGAAATCCTCAATGTCTCCTTACAAGATAAAGACCAAAGAAACATGGAAGCTGAGATAGCTTGCCAATTGATTAAAAAGAGGCATACAGATACCCTTGAAGAGATGAGGCATCAGGTACTGGAGCTCAAAATGGAAGATAAGAAGCTGAAGGATGTGGATGAAGAACTTAACAAGATCAGGGAGGAGAATGTGAAGCTAAGTGAGGAACAATTTTTATCTTCTCTTAAAATATTCAGCTTGCAGGATGAGAATTTTTTCCTGATGGATTTGAAAAGGAATCTTGAAGATGAAGCTGATCTTCATATGGACGAAAAGGAAGCTCTTCAGATACAACTAGATTGTCTTACACAAGGAAGAGATGATTTGGTAGTTAAGTGTCATGTACTTACAGATGAACTTCAGGCAGTTAATTTAAATGTAGAATCCCTTCAGACATTAATAGAGGATTTGAAGGATGCAAACCTTGAGCTTAGGGATGCAATCACAGAAAATGAGGACGAAAGAATTCTTTACATGCTTAACCCAAACCATAAGCAAACAATGTCAAAGGAGTTTCAACCTAGGTGACAAGGTTTGGTTGTACAACCCTAGACTCCAATGGTTTCCAGGTATATTGAGATCCAGGTGGAAAGGTCCTTTCTATACTATTCATATTTTTCCTTATAGAGTGATTGAGTTGCAGGACACAACAAATGGGAGGACCTTCAAAGTGAATGGACACTATCTGAAGAAATTTCATGATGGAGCTGTGCAGATGGTGTTGGAACAAGAAAAGCTCAATAACCCCATCTACCCAACTTGAGGGGAGTTCATTCATTTCTTCTTTTTATTTTCCTGCTTTAGTTGTTTTATTTTGTTTTGTTTGCATTCATGTTTTTGTGAATAGTATACTTGGTTTTTCATTTACACATAGTGTTAATAATTGTGATTTCATTTCCTTAAGTGTTCATACCATTCTTTAGGAGATGTGAAAGTTAGTTAAGTTTGATTATCATATTTTGGATTTTATGGCATGCTTAGACACTTTCCATGCATATGGTCATTAGTGTGGTGATGGATTCTAATTGATTGACTTTACTTGATGACTTTATACACCTAGTGAGGATTTAGCCATTTTTCTCCTTGTTGTGTGATATGCACTCATGTTGTGGAACTCTAGAACTTGCTATGCTTCTTTTTAAGACCACAATATCATAAGCTATGTGATGATGATGAAGGCTATCTTATCTACACTTTTGGAACTCTAGAACTTCTCTTTGTGTAAATGTCTTCTTCTTTTACCTCACTGATAGTTGCATTTCTTCTTCCCTTACTCTATGTGACCTTCTTTGGTATACCTTGACTGAAATAATTTACTGTTATCTTGTTGAATTTATTGCCCGAGACGGTCAAATTTTAAGTGTGGGGGAGGAGATGTATTCTTATAGAGATGAGAGGATATGTGGTTGAAAAAAAATGAGGAGAAGTGGTTGAAAAAAAAAATGAGGCTAGATATAATCGATAGCATGAGTGAGCCGTGCTTGATCACCATGGTTGAACCATGCTTTATTTTCTTTGAAGCCATATTTTTGTTTAGAAAGATTTGGTTAGTGTTGTTGAGAGACTTGTATTGATAGCACATCATATCATGGTTGATTTTTATTTTTATTTTATTATATTTTTAGATAGGTTTTTATTTTCTTTAGATAGGTTGAAAAAAAATTAAAAAAAGAAAAACAAAAAAAAAAAATCAAAAAAAAAAATAGAAAAAAAAACAAAAAAAAATTCTGAAAAAAAAAATAGAAAAAAAATTTTCATTGAAAAAAAATTTTGTTGAAAAAAAAAAAAATAATCATTGATATGTTGTGCAATTTTTCTAGAAGTGGAGTGTTTGATGATGAGTAGTAGATTTGGATGCGCATCCAAGGGAGGAGGAGAGTTGTTTATCTTTTAGGGAGAAGGAAGTGGATTTCTTGTAAGCATTGTTAATGGGCATGTTTAACATCATAACAGTTCATTGTTTTATGTCTTCTTTTTCCACATTCATACCATCTCTTTATATGTCTTTCTTTCTTGTGCTTCATTGTGATTTACATACATGAGTTGTTCTTCATGGAGATGATAAGCCTTTGGAGTCATGGATACTTGTGTTTATAGTGGTGGAGAGTAGGAGACAAGCAAGCATATGGTAGTGAAACATCATGAGTTGCATTGAGTGGGAACTCCATTTACATACATGCTATTGAGAGTGAGAGCACCACCATATACCTTGTGAGGATTACATCAAGTTTAGTTTAATCATGTGCTTGAAATCACCATGCTTGTTGACTTGTGTATGAATTGGATCTCTTTATGCCTTGGTCTATGAAAACTTGATAGTCCTAAGTAACTACCTTTTACTTTCTTTGAAGCATTGATATGAGTTACTTAGGGAGATGTTTGTTTTCTTTGCTTGCCCAAGACGTGCAAGAATAAGTGTGGGAGAATTGATAACATACATTTTTATAGTTCATTTTGGCTCTAATACTTGATATTTTTGCTCCTCTCGTTGTGTAACTATTGAGTATTAACACATTTTACGAGTAGAAACTCATTTTGGATTATATTGCTTATTCCTACAGATATGGGGTTGAATCTAATATTTTTAATATATTTTTGTAGGATACTTAAAGAGCCATGAAGTTGGATCAAGTTGAAGCACATTTTGATGTGTTTGGAGGTCATTTGAAGTGCTTCAGAGGCCAACACGGTCGTGCCAAGTGCCCCATCATCCGGACCAGTTTTGAAGTCCAGGTCATGCCTCACAAGTCCAGGCCATGCCTCACCTTTACAAGGTCGTGCCTCACATTGTCCAGGCCGTGCCTCACCATTCCAGGGCCCAAACACGGTCGTGCCTCATCTGGACAGTTTTATAGACTAAAAGTAAAATGGGCATAACTTTTAGCTCAGATGGAACCACGGGCCGTGCCACCTACCAAAATGAAGATAACTTCAAGATCTACAACTTTGCTTCAGGGTGTGTAGAAGGATTCCTTCTCTAGGTCATGCTAAAAGGCACGGTCGTGCCTCTTCCACAGAAGGCTTCCTACTTTGGGTCGTGCCTACAAGGCACGTCCGTGTCTTTCCTATAGAAGGCTTCCTACTCTGGGCCATGCCTACAAGGCACGGTTGTGCCTCTTCTACAGAAGGGTTCCTTCTCTAGGCCGTGCTAAAAGGCACGACATGCCTCTTTTGCAGAATGATTCCAGTTTAAGGTCGTGCCTTGAGACACAGCCGTGTCGCGGGGTTGTTTTTGGGGGTATAAAAGCTTCATTTTCTGAAGATGAAAGGATTCTTCCCTTTGGACCTGACCTAGCCGCCACCCACCTCTCTTCACCGCCACCTCCATTAAGGGGATTCCCTTCTTCAATCGACATCTTCCATCCACCGAGAAGTCAAGGGGATTCCCTTCTCCACCACATCATCTCACCCGCCGCATCAACTACAGGAATTGCATCGAAGTTGGGGATTCCTTCCTTCGTCGCACCTTCCGTGGAGTTTTGCCGCTTTGCATCCACCTCCGGCCAGGGACATAGGGAGATTCACTAGATTTACTTTACTTTCCATTTCTGAGCATAGATTAGATTTTGCATGTTAAATGTTTGTTTAATTTTCCCTTACAGTTTTGGATGTTGATTGTTACTAGTTTTCCCTTGTTTACTTGTTGATGCACTCATTTACTTTGTTGATGCACTTTTTTACTTTGTTGATGCAATTTATTCTTAGTACTTTCGTATTAGCAATTTTGTTTACAATGCTTAGTGTTCTTTTCATGCTTTAGATTTAGAACTTAATACAACCCCCCCCCCCCAGTCCAATCCAAAAAGAAAATCCAAATCCCCAATTGTCTAATAACCACTAGAATTACCATACACCGGCTACAATCGTTGGGAGATGACTCGAGTTGCCCTATACTACTTTAGTTAGGGGATTCAGTATTAATTAAGTTGATGTGCTCATTTTAGACGACAACACAACGAGCGTTCAATAACGTTATTCACCCCTCCCCCCCCCACCTTAGCATCAAGTTCGATCCTACATTTGATTCTTGATTCGGTTTTAGTATGCTTATATATTAGTAGTGTTAGTGTGCGTTATCATATCATAGAGAAAGGGGGAAGGATCGAGAGGTGAACCTAATTCTCCGATCTATAAATTCCGAACTTAAGGGTTTGTTCATGAAAGTATTCCAAAATCTCTCGAGGGTATCATTGGCTATCACATAGTGTAAAGGGTTTACCCTGATTCAACCTCACAAAGTAAGAGATAACAATTTAGGGGATCATGAGGTATTGTGACAAGAGCCTCCATGAGAAAACTATCACCCTAGTATAGCTACCATGAAAGTAGGGGTCATATTTGGTAGATACACAAGTGTTGTCCAAGAGGAAATATCTGTTACCTTAGTATAAACCACCTTCAAGCATATTAAATACTGAGATAAAAGAGAAAATTATAATTAGAGTGTCAACAATCATCATGGTGAAATCGAAGTCTTAGAAGTGCCTTTAAAATCGATTTTCCCAAAACTTCTCATTTTCTTTCTTACTTCGTTTTCTTTCACAATAAATTCTTTCGATTTCACTTCATTTAGATAGTCTACTTTGACTACTAGTACTCGACTCCAAGAACTAGAGGATGATATTTTATTACTTGACAATTGTAGGGGATCCTATGCGATAAATAACAAATCACAGCGAAAAAAGGATCCCTTGAGTGATCCATGCGAAAGAAAACTCATACATGTTTAGATCTAAAATTCCTATCTAATAGGGTATACCTTTGTTGCGTGCCCTTCACTTATCCCACTCATTCAAAGTTTGTCAGATCTCTTGCACGTTCAAGTGTCCGTGCCTCTATGCGTATCCACACGAACACTCACTTTTTGGAGAAACCTTTGGTTGTGCTAGTAACCCTCTTTGTATGTCTCGGCCAAGAAAAAAAGAAGGGAAGAAGATGAACATCCAACATGACTTTTGAAAAAAAAAACTCTTTTTATACCCAAGCCATGAATACCAAAGGTTTTTAGACTTTTGGTATTCTCTCATCAATGCATGATTAATCATATTAATCATGCATGATAACTTCCTCTTCTTCAATGCATGATTAATCCACATTAATCATGCATGATGAATCAATCTTTATTCATCAACTTGGTTTAATTTGAGTCTAACTCAAATTTAACCAACTTAAGTCTAACTCAAGTCTTGGTCGTCCAATGAGCTTAATTGTTCCTTTAATCAAACTAAAATGAACCCATCTCCAAAATAGAATATTATTTGTGTGTGACCCAATAGGTTCTCGTAACGTTGACAATATCTCTAAAATCTATTTTAGAAACATAAGCAATGAGTGGTATCTAGCAATGCATCATTGCTACCCAAGTGACAAGAATGTCGAAGATCCGACATAACCTTCATGACTATGATAATGTATGACCATGTCCTTCTATCCTCGATATCTAGATTGATCAATGAGGCATAGATTGTGTCATCCTCTTATCAATCTTTATGTTTCTTGATCCCCAAGTAGACTCACTCAAGCGAATGAGCTCAATATCTCATATTGACTCATTTAAGCATGATCATGCATTTCGTGGTCCTACTCTATCAAGAGACCTTAAGATATCACTCTCGTCTTATTGGAGGGATAGATCTCATCTACATTACTCGCATCCCTCCGCATAATTTGTTACATACCTAGTGATTGCCTTTATAGTCCACTCTGTTACGGATGACGTTTGACAACACCAAAGTACATAACTCCTTATGCAGGGAACCGTAGTGATTTCAGGTTAAAGGAATATTCATACCAATAGTCTGAGAAAGTTTATGACACTCATATAACGATCCATGAAACTTTCTCATAATAGGTCAATTCAGTATACATTCTCTAATGTATACCCATGTGTCAACTCGATATCTCATATCCATGACTTGTGAAATCAAGTCATTTAGTTGACTTACATGCTAGTCTCAATGCATTAATATAGTCCCTAAATATTAATGTTTGACTAGGAATTATTAGAGTAGTGTTCTCTACATCATCTCACTATCGACTCAAAACAATCAATATGATATAGATTAGAACTAGCTACCCAAGGACATTATTATACTTAATTATTTGGTACAAACATAAAGTAAGCATAATAATCAAAAATCTTATTTTTATTAATAATAGAATATGATACAAAAGTCCTTAGTCAATCATCACATAATTGACTCTAAAGTTACTACTAACAACAATGACCATGCACTTGTGGTATTCACACAGCACCTATCAGGACTTCCCTTCACATGTCTCATATCTGGTCATCCGTGATCTATCATGACTTCGTTCACATGCTTAACATTCGGTCGGTCCTCCATGACCTATTAAGACTTTCATCAATAATGTTACTTGGACTTCAATTGTCAAATGTTCATCAACTGTGACTCATTTGGACTTTTCCTTTGTCAATTCCTTATTGTACTCTCAACTGTCAAGTATGTAGTCAGTCGTGACCCACTTAGACTTTTCCATTGTCAAGTATCCAATCAATCTTGATCTACTTGGCATCTCACTCAACCATCAATATGCATCTAATATATTGATCAAATATCAAAATTCAATTTGCACTTAATCAACCTTGACCAAAATTCAATTTCACCAACACACTCATAGCGTAATTGCACTAACACAACCTTATTCCTCCAAGCATCAAATTCCCCACTCTATTATTCCAATTTTGATGGCATTGTTTTCTAGTGAGGTAAATCAAAGGCTCTTCTTAAGTTATATAAGTCATAGAAAGATGGTCAATCTGATTTCATTTTTTTATCTAAAAGAAAATTTTGTTAGGCCACGATTTGCACACCATTTTTTCGGATAAATTAAGTGACAAGTAAAGTTACCAAACACTTATATAGATACTAGTTATCGCTCTGAGTTTTCGAAGTCCTCATTCACCCACTGAAAATAAATTTCCAAAAAAATTAACTATCTGAAATATAATTTTTCTAATAAAAAAAGAATTGACAGAATAATAGAAACGAATAGATATAAAATTTGTGTAAGATTTACCCATTATCTATTATTCAACAATAAAAAGTTGTTTTAAAAAATATTATTAATGAGATACCCCCCAAACATAATTCAGTAGAATAGATATTGCCAATAGATATTTCTTCCTCAGCACCTTATTGATTGTTTACAAGCAGAAAAACTGACGACTTGTCCCAACTAGTAAACACGCATGATTCACAATTACATGCTTTATCCCCCAACCATCTTGGTAACACCACCCAATTTCCCACATATTTACCAATAAAATTGTCAAACAAGCAACTATAAACAAAATGTCCCAACATTAAATCAGAACTGCAAAACAAATAAAACGAATGTACAAGTAGCTCTGACAAAATCTGGACAGCTGCAACCACTGTTGTGATTGATCAAGTAGATGAAGGGAGTTGTGTATTTCAGACTATCCCAAGCCTTTATGTACAATCAAAATTTTTGTTGTATCTCCTGATAACAAATCCAAATCATAAAGAACTTGTGTTTAACAAGATATTAACCAATGAGAAATCATGAAAAGGAAATTTAATAAATACAAATTCTAGGCTTCGAGATTTTAAATTCTACTAACCTTTTGCCTATCATGAACTCCTTTGACAAGTATGATAAGTTTAAATCTTAAAGCATTGCCACCGCAAGATTCTGATCAGAGAACAAGAGTTAGGAGCAAAGAGAACTTGATAAAAAGGATGTCAAGAGCTTAATTCATTTTTGAGCTTCAGGAACCAATTCTAATCTGAAAGTATTTCTTCCAACTCTGGGTCCTCTTGCTTGATCATGGCATCATACTCGGATTCAATTCCAATATGGGAAACTCTACCTAGAGGTGCATTTTCACCATAGTCAAAGTCTATCCAGTCTAAGTCCTCACTGGTTCCGTTCCCGCTATGACTCCCAGCCTCATTCTGAATATGAGAATTAGAATATGTTACTCTCTTGGATCTCTCACAAATGCATGCTGAAGGATACTCATGAAATTCGCCTCTGCCAGGTCTAAGCTCGTCTGGCTCTCCCATGAATCCTTTCTGAAATGTGTGTACTTTTGAAGAGAATGTCTCCCAAGTCATTCCGGTTCTGTTTAGAAAGAGGGAGTAGAGTTTCTTGGCATTTGGTCTAATGGTCCTCTTGTGACCAAAATATCTCCTGTTGTAAGATGGACATCAAATGTGATTACAAAGCCTAAAATTTTCTTTCTGATAAAACCATACAACATAGTGAAATTTACCTTCTACCAGCCAATATCCTAGCCATGTTTCCATTGTTGTTGGTCACAAATACATCACTTCCATCACAAACGATAAAATCAAGTGCAGCCATACGTGATGAATATGATGAGAAAGGTGCCAATTCATCCTTGGTTGCCAAAGTTTCCTTTGAATGAAAATTAGGAAAGAGTGCCTTCAGAGGTGCTAATCTCTCTTCTCCTCCATATATCTCACCAGAAGCCACATATATATGTACATCTTTGCCAAAACCTAACGCCCTCAGCATAAGACCTACTTCTTCAGGTGTAAGGGGGCATTTACCATGTCGACGCTCCTTTTCTGGATTGCTTGTCTACATCACATATATGGTGGAACGAGCTTGAAAAATGAAAATGAAGAAGAGGTAAAACTTGATAGTCACTATGCCAAACAAACAATCACTAACATGTAAGGTTTTCCACCGTTTGCGAATTGCTCCTAACTCTGTTCTTTCCTTTTCCCCTCCACCATAATAACAACCAGAGAACGCAAGCATATCAGGTTCAAACCTGTAGATCGTATGCATGAGATGTGTCACATAATGTTTACATTTCATTTTCTGACACACACTCAACGAAATGATCATGTCACTAGCTCCATGGTTCAATAACATCCAAGAACAAAATGGAAGGATTAATGCCAAGGTAATAATCAAAAACCATATCAAACAGTTCAGTTTTACCTTAAGTGAAGGGCAATAAAGTGGTTGCTTTTTGCCTTCATTCTTTGAATCAGTGAATCACCCATCATTTGTATTTGATCTGTGAATTTTAGTCCATGATAGTTTACTCTGCATCTCAATTTCTGAAGATCAGTCTCCAACTTGTTTGATAGCCTGTAGTCGAACTTTATAAGCCTAACAACCTGCATTTCACGAAAAAGAAGTTAGGCCAGAAAATATAGAAAACCCAAGTAATCGCCAAGTTTATGATTGTGTATTAGACTAGTATGGTAATTAATCTTAGTGGGATTAGTCCTGCATTTACTTCTGGGTTTATGTTTTTATCATGACTATATATATATATATACCCAAGTACACTTATATGTATGCTTATTTTATTATAATGGTGAATAGAACATTTAACTTCCACAAATTCAATATGGTATTGAGATCCTCTTTCAGAGTTAAGTTTTCTAGAAGAGTATTCCCCTCGTGGGGAGACCACTAGCCTCCCCTCATCACTTGATTTCCGCTCTTTCTTATACTTCTCGTTCCACTCCAATCAAAGTTGTGATCACATGCTCTCCTAGCCACAGCCGCCATGGGTCGCATGCATAGTCATTGAAATGGCATCACCTTATCAACGGTCCCATATAAGAGGCTAACATCAGAATAGCCTGTGACCTATGACTAAATTCTCCACCTTTTGTGACAATGTTGTGTGCTCAATGCCACCTTCTGAAGCAAAAACTCCATAGGTGATCTTGTGGCCAATAATCAAAGCACATGCCCTCTCCCCAAATTTGCAATCCCCACTACACTTAGCTCAGTTTGATCACAACACAAGGGTCATCCTCTGCAAGCCCGCAGACAATGTTAGTCCTCCGCCAAATTGAGAGACAAGTTGATCTGCCATTAGTCTCCAATGTTTTTACAATGTTACAAACATGCCATTATACAATTTTTGCTCCCTCCAGAAGACTAGCACCAACTACTACTGGAAGAAGAGCTCCAAAATGAAACTATGGTAATTCTCCCTCTACCGTAGTAACCTCACTAGGTTTCCAAAGCCTTGTGGAGATGGCAAGAAATGCATAGCATCTTTTGGCAATCCAAAATCACTACATCGAAAAATGCACTAAGTATTTTAATTTAGATAATTTTATTTTCCTAAATGGAATAGATTATCTATATTATTATCCCCATGGTTAGCTTCATGGTAGGACACTTAGTATGGCACAATCCTTGCCAAATGGGGGAATTATGATAATACTCAAGCCAACTACCAAAGTTGGCACTATCATAGTGAATTAGATAAGGAGGATACTTATAATGCATCATGATCTTTGCCCAAAGGAGAGGTTGCCCATAATATAGAATTGGTAGTAACCATTAAGTCACGTTTATCACAATAATCAAGCAACTTTAAAACTTCCAACCACTAATGTAAATAAAAGATGGAAAGAGAAAATTATTTTTTCCCTTAAGATAATCTAAGCCAACCAAAATACTATTGATCATTCTTTAGAAGCCTAGGAATTATATGAAATAGGAAGTCTAATAGGTTCACTCTATACTATTAGTAGGTTCTATACTCAAGCGTATGCCTAAATAGACTTCCTCTGATTTATTGCATAGATCTTTTATTGCATTGTAAAGACCATATTTATGCTCACTAAATTTGAGGTTGTTAATTTAATATATGGATTAACCAAAAAAGAATATGATAATATGAGTAGTACAAGGGTTTTTATTGAAAAATGGCCTACAATCAATCTAAACTCAATTTCCAAGGATCCCATATCTATTAGCGTGTCTAGAGAACATAATTAGAAATAGAAAAGAATGGGAGTTTCCTTTATTTCTCAAACAAAGTTTATTATTCTATAATCAAATTATATATATTTTTAAATACCTATATCTCATGTTTCTCAAGGACAAAGGACAACAAACACACTGTTCATAGTCACACTGACAAGACAGAGGTACTAATGGTGGCATAACAAATATATAAATTGATTATTTTGCCTATAGATATATACTAAATAGTACCACCATAAACATAAGTCTTGGATAGGCAGAGTATAGTGATTCAGGTAATAGACTTGCTCTTGTCTATTATATTCAATTTGGCTAATGCCACACCTAACACGTGGATGCTTGAAAGTGGTGCAACTGCTAAAGTTTCTAAAGCATTATTTTAAATTGCAAATGATATAAAATTTGAAGTCCAACTCAAAGGGACTATTAGAATTTGAGCATGATAGTTAACTTGCTAAACTATTTTAGCTAATGATGATTATCATTTGTAAAAATATATGGAAACTGATCTAATTTGTATTTCATTTAAAATAATCCTTTCAAAATTTTGCTATAAATGCCTACGGCACTTCTCTATGAAAAAACTAAAAAGATATCAAGTCAATATTTAATCTACCCTAAATTTCAAAGTTTTAGACTTGAGTTGATTACATTAGAGGTAATTTAACCAAGAAAACATATAAAGATGAGAAGTAATGACTTTCTAGAAATCATCAACCAACATATTTATTCTTTTAACATCTACTCATGATGCAACAATTATTTTATTTTATCCATTAATGATTTTTTCTATATGGTTACCATAACCCAAATATAAATAAATAAATATGCTCAGTGTTTTCAAACCAAAGTACAAAGACACTAAGAATGTCATTAGAATTGGTCAACCCAATCATAGTGATGACTATTATGATAGAAATGATATAGTTGGGCCATAAATTGGCCACTTGCTAAGGAGGACTATTGTCCACTATATTATATTTGATAGTCTAACACACGTATATAACGAAAGTGAAAAGGCAAAATCACATACTTAAAGGTATGGTAAAAACCATTATATCTAAATCAAATCTTCCTCGTTTCCTTTGGGTTGATGCTTCAAATGCACATTCAAGATTGTGTTCTCAGAAATTTGTATCGCAAACTCCTTTTGAGTTATGAATGGAAAAAAATAAAATTGAGTAGTTTGGGGCTCAAGAGAGTCTAATGAAGGATAAGACGTCATCTATGTCTCAAAGTGGTATGTATGACCTTGTTTACACTTTTGGTCTAGAGCTTCATAGATGCAGCAAAAAGATGATAACGCTCACCCCGAGCGCCTCTCATTGCTGGCCCCACAACGAAATGAGGAGAGTAAACCACGGTACCGAGCGACCTCCTAGGTGGAAGGGCATAAATCCCAGGAGAATGAACCCCATGGGAATCAACCCTTACCCAATACAGCAATTCTGCCACCCAAGTACCAACTCATCTACACCTGTGGGGGCGTCTAGAGCTTCATAGATGAAATTAATTGAGGTAGTGTTTATGGTACAACTGAAGGCCTTTAGATACCTAAAAGGGAACATCTAATTTGTAAATGAAATCCATCTATATAGATTTTAGGAGGAGCCAATGTTCCAAATAATTTATAAATCTTGATCCAATTATAACTGTTATTGGTTTTAAAGAAAATAAATCTGATCAATCATGATATTAGTGGAAGAAAATTTATCTTTCTTGTGTTGTATGTCAATAATTTTGTATAGCAACAATATGTAACTCTACATGATTGCAAACCTTTTATCAACACTTGACTCGAAAGATTTGATTACACCTCCATTATTTTAGGAATTGAGAATCATAAAGATATTGTGAGACTCTAGGCCTCTTTGTAAAACTTACATTAAGGGTGTTATTGAATAGGTCAACATGAAAAATATAAGGTTGGTTATGCATTTCCTATGAAGTGTAGTAACTTTAGTCTAAGTCAATGTCCTAGTAATGACTTTGAAAATACTCTTCTGATAAACATCCCATATTTCAGTGAGGTTGGAAATTTAAGACCTAATATTCCTTTTGTTGTAAGTTAACTTGGAGGCAATCATAATATGGAGTTTTGGACTATAACAAATATAGACTCCAAGTGTCTGAAGAAATTAAAGCTTTTTCATGCTTATTATAGAAAGGTAGAGCTTCAAGAAATGATTGGATACTCATATTCAAATGTTATGATGACATATATTATACTTTAGATTACGCCTATTTGTTAATAGGAGATCAAGTTTTATGGGAAAATGCAAAGGAAGAACACAAGCCAAAATGGCTCAACAATATTGTTCCAAGGTTACCTTGTGAATGATTCCAACTCTAAACTACCAAAGCTATATTGTCACAAATTTGTTGTCTTGTTGAAAAGAAAATAGGAGATCAAATGGATCCAAATATCTTAAAAGTCTTTTATACTTGGAGATTAGTAAAGAAAGAGAAAATAGTTATTCATGATATAAATTGGTTGCCCAAATGTTTTCTTATCAAGGAGTGTTACAATTTAGATGGTTAGTGAGTTTATTTTAATAAAGCAATCAATAAGTTTTTTAGGGTTTAAGAGAGCCTTGGTGCAACAGTAAAGTTGCTTCCATGTGATTTAGTGGTCACAGATTTGAGTCGCAAAAATAACCTCTTGCAATGCAGGATAAGACTGCATATAATAAACCTTCCCCAGAACCCTACATTGACGGGAGCTTCGTGCACCGGCTATATAATTGTGATGATAATCTTTATATTTCTATAGGTGTATGTTAATATTTAACAATCATTAGAAATCTTAAGATTAAGAATTTTTACTTAAGCATAATTGGCAATGGCACCTTAGTTTTAAAGATTTTCCATAAGGTTGTAGAGAAATCATAAAGTTGGCTTTTCATACAATTGTAGAAAAATCATACAAGTTTAGAGAGTTAAAGTTTTCTTTGAAAGTTCTAGAGAAAAGAATAAGGTTGACTTTTGATTTGGTTATAGAAAAGTCATAAAGGTGAATTTGTCATATGTCTCATATACATGATTTGAAATCTCATACCATGCCGAGTGGCACGATTGAAATATATCCTTCTACTAAATTATCAAAAACCGATACTACTCAGTACAGGTAATGTCTCTTATGTCATTGTATCAATTATCTTGATGAATGTCGTGTTATGACAACACTCAAACACCCCTTAGCATGTTATAACACGGGTCAAATAAATTAAGATTGTGTTGTTATCTTTTTCTTATCTCCTTCCACCTTTAATTCGCCACTAGCATCATACATTGAAATGTTAGCACAATCCTGAAACGATATGGTTCCCTAAACATTAAGATTTTGAACCTTGGTCACATGGTTAAAAAAGGTCTACAATTGTTTAATAAGATTTTAGAAAAAACAAAGAAAAGTCATGAAGGAATGTCTTAAATAGTTGTAGGGAGATATCTGAACTTCTCAAAAAGTTTTACATAGATCTTAGTGATTTTAGAGAGATCATAAAATTATTTTGTCATATACATCAAGAGAAAATTTTCATCCAATTAAGATAAAATCATGTAGTAAAGTTATTATGATCACATTTGAGCCACTACACACACATTTGACTAATGATAGTGAAAATAGACTTTGCAATTTTGGAAGGGTATATTGTTATTCATGTTGACGGTTTCATTAGACTAAATTGTTTAAGAGTTTCATATTACTTAAACATGTCTTTTTGATCACATAAGTTTGTCTTTCAAACTAGCATGAGTGTTCACTTATGTATGAGGTTATTAAGTAATATTGCACAAGTGGAAGAATATTAAAAAAAAAATCCATCATTGTGTCTAATATTAATTAATAATTGACTTTGGTTTTAACTAAAACAAAGCTGATAAATTGAACCCAAAGTGTTAACTCCTATATACAATGTGATCAAATTGGAGTAAGGAATATATCATTGTGTATGTAGCAACTTATAACCCTTTATTCAGGAAGTTGTTTAGGATTTTGTATGTATATGAAGGCTTGGTCCTCTCTTCCCTCTCAATATGTTGTGTACTTGATCCATAAAAGGCAATCAATGGAGAAAGGAGGAAGAAGAAGACCAAGATATGACGAAAAAGGTAAGGTATGCTTGTAGCTTTCATAAATTAATTCTTAGTCTAGATCTTATATGGTGATCTTTAGAAGAGAAATTTTCTCCTACAATTAGTTCCTAACATCTACCTTCATCATTCCTCTTTTCTCCTCTCTTTTTATCACGGTGCCGATTTGATGATTGTGTGTTGATCAAAGGTAGAACACTTATTTTATCCATCAATTTTTTCTAGAGTTTTTCTTATCTAAGGTCAAAGGAATTGTTGGTTGCATACTCACTAACTCAAGTTTTTTTTTACTTACTTGTTAGTGTTCTTTTCTCTTCCATTAATATCATGTATAATCCATGGTTTAAAATTTCAAAGTATATTAAAGTTTTGATTTATGACTAGAATGATGCAATTTCAGTACTGTATCGTGCCATGTCGATATGGATTTGATATTTTTAAATATAAAATATATTAATTAAAAATATCTTCAAAATAAAAATTCTAACCTAAATATTAAAAACTAAAAATAAAATAAATAAAATAATTTTTAAAAAAAGAAAGAAAAAAACTGTGGGATTGCAGCACCCCCGCGACCCACGGAGGTCATCTCAAGATCACGACAATCCCCATGACTCGGCGGAGGACTCCACAGGATTGCAATGCCTCCACAACCCGATGGAGGTCGTCGCGAGTTCACAGCGGCCTGCAATGCCAATGCTGGTATCGAGCGGCGAGCAAAATGATAAATTACGTTTGTACCGCTCAGCACAGTACGAAATTTTAAACCATAGTATAATCTATGTTTTCTTTATCAAAGTCTATATTTCTAGTGTATGTAACAAGATACACATAAATAAGAGAAATGATATGCAGCATGAAAAAATATAGCATGAAACCAACATGACACACTCAACTGCATGGCTGTGGGTCCCACTGCATAGATGTGGGACCCACTGCATGTAGTGTGTCATGTTGATTTCATGCTGTATTTTTTCATGCTGCATATCATTGCTCCATAAATAATCCTATCTTCTTATTTGAGAGGAAGTGTTGGAATGTTAGAGGTATTAGATTAATAGGGATATTGGTCTAGTGGGTTTATTTTCACATTAGCACTTCTAACTTATGATTTTATCATGTGTATAACTCTATGATACCCATGTAATAGTTATTTCATTATGAAGGCAATACAAAAATCCTATAATGATAAAAGCATTGATCAAAGGAAAAAAGGCTCCAATATTAGTAAATCCATTTCTAATGTTGTACTTGTATCACATACTCCAGCTCAAATAATCAATAACAAGAGTCCTGTGATAGCACACTTAATAATCTATGTGGTTCTGCATAGACTATATGATATTCCAAGTGCAACAAAACTAAAAGAAGAAATAAGTTCTTGAAACCTAGGTAAATTGCATTCTAACTTAAGTTTCCTTCACACAACAATTCTGGTCTTTAAATCTACTAGAATGCAAGAAAATTAGAGTGGTAGTCAATGTTTCTTAGTTCTATAATAAACATTGGGATGGTTGTATTGCAGCATACTTCCTTTTTACATATATGCTCACTATTGTTTTAAATATTCTTAACAAGGTCTAATTGAAATTAAAGTGGTGTTATCCTGACGAAGGCAACTGTTATTCAACTTTTCGTACCTAGGAGGTCATATATGAGTGTCTGCCAATTAGCAATTCAATTAACAAGTTAAGAGAACTGTAAAGTATAATTAAGATTTTACATGTGAACACATCAATCTAGTTTAGTTTTGATCATTTTGACTAGGAATCCTTCTAACTAATGTGAAGTTACCTTTCTAAGATATAGTTATGTGCCTGCTTTTGTTTCTAAAAATTGATCATAGGTGAATGGTTATTTTAACAAAAAGGTAAATGAAATGAATGCATTAGTTATTCTTTTTTAAGAAAATGGGGAAACTCTAACCAAAATTAACTCACATGCTTCTTCATAAGAACAGGCAGCACTCGATTCTCATAGCATCTTGCATTGCATTTTCTAGGAACACGCATGATCTGGGGCCGAGTGACTTTACCACCAATTTCAGGGAGTTCCTTGATGATCTTGACATCCTTCTCCAAAGACGCAATGAACCATTCAACATCAAAGATGTTACTAAAGTCACTGTAACATGAGATCACAGGAGAAAAAAATGTTTTAACTTTTGGTTTCAAGGCACTTGATTGATTCATTTAATTAATATCTTGTGATCCTTAATTTATTAATAGCTAACACCATGTAGAATAAAAGAGATAACAACATTTCCTTTTGGCAATAGAGACTATTTGAATCAAACCTAGCGTCTTTCCAAAAAGATTTTTGGTCAAGTACAGGAACAACAAGAGTAGCATTCAAAATTCGAGCTGCAACTACAGCATCAGTTATCTGCAAAAAGAACCACAGAAATTATCATCAATAATCTTATGCGATGATTTCACTATTGTACATTGGAAACTAGAAAATCTAAGTCTATAGGCAAACTAGCAATCTAGGGACAAGAAAAGTATAACTAAAAACATTATAACTGGAACATCACATTTATCACGCAACAGCAATTGGCAGTGAGTTATACCTACCTGAATAAAATTCTAAAAAAGGCACCTGTTTCAGATTTTGCTCTGAAAAGACCCCTTTTCAAAAATTACTACCCAGACTGCTTATTTCTAAAATGCCCTCCACCCTCCAACCCTTATACAAAACCAAGTTTTGGCCAAATTGGTTGAATGCCAAAAAAATGTAAAAATATTTTTTTAATAAAAAAGTGATGCATCTTACAATGATTTAGAACCCTAATGTGATGTCCTATAATTATATAAATGTTTTGTCATTCAAGAATTGATTAAAATTTGGCTAGTGTCAAAATAGAGCTGCATATTGATAAGTTGAGCAATGGCTCTTTTGAGATGATATTATTATAGCATTTGGCAAATCTCTTTGTCAAATGTAGAAAGAAAGACATACAAAAAGCAATGCATTTAGAAAAATAATATAATTGGTACAACAGATGCTGGAGTTACAAGTGCAAAGCAGAAATCATGCATCCATCCAAAATCATTATGATAGAGGCCTAAGTTTCAATCTGCATCTAGAGCATAATTTCCTCTCATGAAATATAAGAATCATATGGGTATAGCTGCTTCCTAGGAAACAATTATTCAACTGGAAGGACTCCTATTGATAAACAAACAGAACTTAGGGGATTCTGAAACAGACTAGTTACTAAGAAAATACCAGTTAGCATATGCATCAGATTATGTGAGATCAAGAAAGGTGGAGATTTAAATCAGTTTAATTACATTCAATTTTATATACATTATTATTTGATTAGATATGAACATGGACAATATCCTCAATAAAGCTTTAAAAAAGATGATTAAGAGAGGGCACCAAACTTCAACATTAAAGTGACAGGAGATCTTTCAAACCAGAGTAGAATATAGCCGTCTCCAATATGAAATAAGCCAATATTATCATCCATTTCCTTCCTCTTCAGCGTGATTGACTATTCAATCTCCTCATGAAGTTGTCCAGGGTGGTTTCACAGATAATAGAGCTCAATTTGTTGTTAGTGGAACTTACCCATGTCCAATTTCTTTGACCAAAACAAAACATCATTTCTGCTAATATTTATGGATTCACGGAATTAAACTTCATAGGTACTAATAATAAACTACTCTACGAATGTAAAATGTACAGAAAAGATGAACCAATCAATAAAGACGTGAGAGCTGCTATAAAGAAACGAGGGAATATAGCTCACCCCAGTTCTCTGTTGATTTAGCCCTCCGCTTGTTGCTATCATCAAATATCTATTTGGAACAGTATTGGCTTCAGCTGCTGCAGAAGTGGAGGGGGAAAATATTACAACTCCAGATTCAATTCATCAAGCTTATAGAAGTCAAAAAGGAATAATGAAAAAGAAACCAAATCATACTTGCAAACTCACTGCTCGCATTGCTGCATCCATAGAAATCGTTAGATAGCTTTGAACCCCAAAGATTGCTCACCGGGCTCTCTCCTCCGCTCTAAAAATCCACATCATTCAAACAGGTAAAAATGATCGTATCTTGGGAGAAAACCAGTCATCCAATTCTCAATTCGTAAGTTTCAGGTTCAGGGTAAGAAATAACAAGAGAGACGCACTGGAATAAGAAAGATGTCGACATCTCCGGCGTCGGTCCCCAACATCTCCATCGTATCCTTCAACTGCCGATCAATAAATAATCAGGAATACCGACGAGAAAGCCAACAAAATGACATCTTTCGACAGCGTTACCAAAATGGACGAGGGCTTCCGGCGAGGCAGGAGGTGGCGGGTGGGCACCGGAGCGGGCGAAGTCCGGTTGGCGAGGGGAGCCGACGAGAGGGAGAAGTGGAAGGAAAGGACGACGAGTAGCAGAAGAACCGAAGCAGAGAGCGCCGCCTGCACTGGCACCGCCGGCACCACCCGCCGCTCCTGCCGTCGCCGCCTTTGCAATCCCATTAGCTCTATTCTCTCTCTCTCTCTCCTCCCTTTCCCTCTCTTTCCGCTCACTCAATTCCACCTCTTCTCCCACAAAAATCTCTTTCCATTCTCATCACGCAAGAACATCGAACAATGCTCGGAAGACCGAGGAAGCCAATAGAAAAAGGAGAAGGTAGAACTGCTAAGACACTACAAATTGAATTTTGAAATGTATTCGAGAAAAAAAAACGAATTTCCAAACTTTGAAGAAGACAAAAGAATATTTAAAACGGAGAAGAAGACGTGAGCAAGTACATTTCAAAGGCACCATTTTTTTTTCCATTTTGTTTCAAAGAAAATATATTATTTTATTCAGTAGAACAGAAACAGCAAAAGTTGTTATGAATAACCACTGGTTAACTTTGATACTTAATTTTTTTGTTTTGTATTTATCAATTAGATGAGCTATTCTTTTTGGGTGGTGAAGGCTTTTGTTTTTATGTTATTGATTTGGTTTTGAAAACTAATCTGCTTATCCTTTGTTAATATTGTTTTGTTTAATCAGATTAGTTGGCAAAGATAAGATTAGTTGGGGAATTCCTGTGGTCTTAATATTCCCTTGGTTGTAAAATTAGGGAAAGAAATAAGAAAATGGCAATTTACCATGATACCCTTCTTCTCTTCTCCTAGTATTTTGATTATAAGACTTAAATTATTTCACTAAACAACAGCTTGCAATTAAATTTTTATCAATATGAAGGTCAACATCTTTGATTCTATAGTCACTGATTTGCAAATGAATTTTTAGTTCAACAATCAGCATCAAATAGGTGTAAGGTGATTTAAAAGATAGTTTGAGGTCAAATATTTTATTAAAATAATTTTTTTATCAATATTTTACTTATATAATTTATAAGTTTATGGTCAAAATTTTTCATCAAAATGAACTATTTTAGATAAGAAAAAACATCTATGTTTAGAAGTTTATAATAATCAAAATATTCAACTTTAAAAAATGTGAATTTATCATCCAATTCGATATTTTTTAATTAAAATAAACCTTTTAGGGATGTCTAATAAGTTTTACTTGATGTGCCTATTTTGATCATTATAGATTTCCAAATATTCTAATTAGAATATTGATAATTTTGTTTTAAAGAGTTTATTTTGATTAAAAAATAAACCACAAGTTGTTTTATAATTTTGTTTGTGTTTTATAATCAACAGTATTCTTAGAACCGAGTCACAATTTTTTATAAACAATAATTATAAAGGCGTCTTTTGATCAATTTTAATAATTAAGGATGTGATTTTGATAAATTACTCTAAGAAAATAATAATTCACATAATTATAATTATATATATATATATAGCTATTTAGTGAAGATAGATTGTAAATGCAAAATCTTAATAATAACTTTTAAATTCTTATCAATTCGCCTAATTAGTACCCACTCCACACATAATATAATAATGACAAGAGAACACATTTCCCTGTAACTTTATGTTTATTCCGTAAAGTTTCAGCAAACTTTGTTATTTCTCAACATGGTCCGTCGACTTCAGATATTGTAATTCTTACTCCCCATAGAGAATGTTAAGAATTTCTTTTATTCTTACACATTTTCTACAGGAAATTCATTTTTCAACATAATATTTTATTAAGAAAAAACAAAAATCAAAAACCAAAAAATAAATGTAATGCAATTGACTCCTTTAAATTGGAATATCAAAAGTTAGAGGGCTAAACAGAGATTTGTTCGAAAAGTCGTTGGCAAGAAATCATAAACATCTAGCTCTTCGCTGTCAGCATCATTTGCTCAATAATGCTCCCTTCCAAGTAAACGTGATGATGTAATTATGTAATAGATATTTTAAATAAATATATAAACAAATATAAAAAATATGCATTATATTTATATTGTAGTTAGCACATGATCATGGCCGATTCCCTAAATTTGTAGCGGTCTGTTCCGAGGGAGGTCTGGGAATGGGGGTTTGGGTGTGTAATTAATGCTTTTGAGTTAGTATTAATTAATTTAATTTAATTAATTATTTAATTAATAGTTTTGGACAGAAAGTAGAAAGCGAGGTGAATGGATGTGACCTAGAGATTTGTCGGGCGTCCTTCTGTATAAAGGTAAATATTTTAAGCATGAGTCGGTGTGGGCATCGGATGCATGGGGCCCATGCTTCACCGAGACGCCAAGTTAGGAATCTAGTTTTCCATGAAGAGACGGAAAAAAGCAATCAATTAGTATATTGGGTCAAAATAATATGTATATCATTATTATATATCTTATAATAATTTTAATGAAAACTATTATAATTTATAATAATTTCAACTAAAACTATTATAATATATAATAATATCGAAATGTAAATTGATGTAGATGTTTGATAAATCATTACATTGTATCCCTTAAATAGACTTGTAAAATGTTACATGGCATGTGTAACAATTCAGAACTACTACAACAAATTGATTTCGTCAAAGACAATCAATGAAGAAATTAACAGAAAAACTGCCTTTTGATATTTATTTGAATATATGATGTTCTTTTAATGATAATATTGTTTTTTTACCATATTATATTTAAATATTGTTTTTTTCCATAACTTTTGTTGGAAACAGTTTATTTTTTATTTAATCCAATATTCAATTTCTTTTTTTTATTTTAAAAAAATCCAATATGCCCAAATTAGCTTGCAAACCCAAAGACATAATAATATATTAAATTTTACTTCGGCATACTTTCGGTTAAATATGGCCTATTAATTAGTTTGAAAAATTAAAGGTATATCATTCTTATTTTGATTAAGAATTATTTATATCTATTTGTATACTTGGTGATAAAAAATATATATCTATATTTTTGGCAGTATTTCTTAAATTATTCTATATTTCAATTAAAATGTGTTGGATAATTTATTTAATTTAATATTATATCCGTTGAATAATTTAATTATGACAATTATCAAATCACACACCCATCTTTCAAAATTATTCAAATTATAGGTCACACTTTGAAATTTATCAAAACTCATTATTGTTTAATCATCAATCAACTAAAAAATTAACTACAGTTACTCTAGCCAACCAGATATATGTTTATAGTTGAGTAATTACACATTTTTAGTTAAAAGTATTTGATGATCATAGAGACCTCATATTTGTGCCAAATATACACCTTTGTGTTCCTAGAGCTCTCCGGAACAATGGTGCAATGGTAGGACATCCGGGTTGTGACCCAGGGACCCACGGTTCGATTCCCAATTACGGCGTATTTGCAAGAATTTTCTTTCAAATGGGGAACGCAATCAAAGGTTGCTGGACATCTGGATTGACCGCCGTATGCGCTTCCCGATTTACCCTGGTGGTCGGTGGGAAACTTCCGTGGGACCGGACCGGCCACCCCCAGGGATTGAGTCCATGAAACTGACTGAGATTTATCATTTTTTTAGAGCTCTAAAGTTTGCCTATATTATTTTTTCTTTTTTGGATTGTAAGCCCTAGAGAATCTTAAAGGTCTCAAATTCATGCCAAATGGAAGCCTCGGATATGAGAAGATTCTAAGCATGAAAGTACAGAAGATAGAGAAGTCATGTGACAAGAGATAATATTTTTGAAACTAAGAGCTTTGAGTGATTGTAACTTTAGAATGGGATAGAATCAACTAATAGATAGGTTAAGTCATGACTATTACTAAAAGAGTAATGATACACTACATAAAAAATATAACATGAAATTTAACATGACACACAGTGGGACCCACATCTATGCAGTTGAGTGTGTCATGTAGAGTTTCATACTACATTTTTCACGTAGCGTATCATTTTTCTTATTAAAGTAACAATAAGGAGAGTGCAAACTCTGAATTCGAATAAGTCTAAATTCATAATATGAGTTCAATCGATTGTATGATTTATGAAATTGATTTAATGATACCATGAATAACCATGAAGGTTGTAGTTTTGTATACAATCAATTACTATACATGTACAATTGAATGATGATAACTATAGCATAATTTGAATTCGTGGTTTGACATAAGAGCAAACAGATGTTTGCAAGTTGACTGTTGACTGAAGCATTTCAAATCAAAGAGAAAGGTCTACAATCAATTGATGGATGATCTGGTGGGGTTATTTATCGATTACATGAGGAGCATCCAAAGATTTTTATTATTAATTTTGATAATTTTTATTTTCAGAGTTTTTGGTATTTAGAGTAGTTTTGAAAAGTTCTATTTTTGTATTTTTAGAATTTTTTTAAATCCGTTTAGGATTTTTAAGATTGAGTTGTTAAGAAATTTTCCTTTTTATAAGGAATCTTTCTTTTAGAGTTTGTTAAGAAATTTTTCTTTTTTTATAAGGAATCTTTCTTAGAGTTTGGGTCTATATAAACATGTTATGAGTTGATGTTTAGGGAGGAAGTTTCGGTTTAATAATAATTTCGGCAATGTCGTTTATTTCCCTATCTCTTGTTATTCTTTCGAATTAACAGGTTTTAGAAGATTGTTTCCGACGTTCGCAGTCGAACCTACGGATTCAATATTGCCCCCGGGATAATCGCTATCCCGCCCGGCGTCAGTTGGTATCAGAGCGCATCAGATCCGATGGAGGGTCGTCGTGGTCGTGGACGTGGCGGTCGTGGTCGCATTCATCAGGTTCCGATAGAGGAAGCTCGTACCGTGCAAGAGGAGACAATTGAGGATTTGCGGAGGCAAGTCACAAAATTAACCCAGCGTCTGGTAACGAAGGGTTTTGAAGATCGAAGGAGCTATGACCGTGCTTCTGATTCTGTATCTACCTTTGACAATCCTTACCACCACCCTGATAGGGTCGCGGATCGTCGAGGTCGAGAAGAACGGTATGTAGACTTCGGTTTTCAAATTGATTTACCTGAGTTTTCAGGAACTTTTCAAGCAGAAGAATTCGTTGATTGGCTCAACGAAATAGAAAGTATTTTTGATTACAATGAGGTGCCTGATCGGATGAAAGTAAAGTTGGTTATCATCCAACTTAAGGGCCGAGCATTTGCTTGGTGGAAACAACTACGACGCTCACGAGAGAAACAAGGCAAGACCAAAATTACCGACTGGGAGAAAATGAAGAAAAAGATGAAGAGTTATTTTCTTCCTTTCGACTATACTCAGACGGTGTTTCAACGATATCAGACGTTGAGGCAGGATGCAAGATCAGTCAATGATCCCACGAAGGAGTTTTATCAGTTGATTGAAGGATTTGGGATCAACCACCCCACCACCTACAACTTCAAAAGAACACCGACTCTGCAACACCTCTATGTCCCCCCTTCCTCCTACGACGATGAGGACAACCATGAAGATGAGGACCTCGATAACATCGAGTACGATCAGTCCTACTCTCTTGATCGTCCGATCACAGGAGGCGATGAAGATGATGACAAGATCGAAATATTTGGTGATCCAGTTTATGACGATGCTGACGAAGAAGAGATAGACCTGGACGAAGCATTGATCGAAGACCAGAAGCTCACTTTGTCCGACGGCAATCAGCAACATGGATCATCTATCGATGAAGTTCGAATCTCCATTGCCTCACCTTGCATTGATTCGGCAGCCCAATTCATTCAACACGAAGAAAATAAGACCGAGTTAATTGGAGATCCAATATATGACGAGGTACTTTATGATGATGAATTTGTCAATGAAGATGGTGACTATGTGTTGCAGGTTTTGAACACTGAGAATTCCCTCAATGGAGACACCGTTGTCAGAAAAGAGCTCCTATGTTCAAGTTTTGTTCAAAATGATGAAGGTGTCAATAAAATTGGTGTGGATCTTCAAATTCAGGAAGAAGTACAACAACCACCTAGAGATTTGACTGAGTTAATATCAGAGGATCTTCCTCCTATTCCACCACTTACACGACGACTTTTGATTCATCAGCACTTAAAGATATTTTATTTTGAAGACACTATCTTGAACTCAAGGATGAGTTCTTTTCAACTTGGGTCGTCTGATGCAGGAGCATCTAGCAACATAATTAGTTTATGTCTTCCGATACAACTATATTCCCCTTTGAGCTGTGATGAGAAGAAATCGAGACTATCAACCTCTCTTTTGGGTTTTGAAGAAGGACGATTGAGGCTACCAAAAAGGAAGATGATCAACCCGTGGCCTCCTGATGTCATATTTGTCAGCGGATCGATAAAGATTTCTAAAGCCCAGCAACCAATTAATTTTATTAATTTGGTGCAAGACGATCTTCTTCCGGGGCGACCACCTGACACTACTCTAAACTCGAGGACGAGTTTCTTTCAACCTGGGGCGACTGATGCAGGAGCATCCAAAGATTTTTATTATTAATTTTGATAATTTTTATTTTTGGAGTTTTTGGTATTTAGAGTAGTTTTGAAAAGTTCTATTTTTGTATTTTTAGAATTTTTTAAATCCGTTTAGGATTTTTAGGATTGAGTCTGTTAAGAAATTTTCCTTTTTATAAGGAATCTTTCTTTTAGAGTTTGTTAAGAAATTTTTCTTTTTTTATAAGGAATCTTTCTTAGAGTTTGGGTCTATATAAACATGTTATGAGTTGATGTTTAGGGAGGAAGTTTCGGTTTAATAATAATTTCGGCAATGCCGTTTATTTCCCTATCTCTTGTTATTCTTTCGAATTAACAGGTTTTAGAAGATTGTTTCCGACGTTCGCAGTCGAACCTACGGATTCAATATTGCCCCCGGGATAATCGCTATCCCGCCCGACGTCACCCAAACTGATACTTCTCCTACTGTGAGATGGGGGCAGTTCGGCAGAACTCCAAGCTTCAAAGTAAATCTCCCTATTTGCTACCTAGGGAAGAATAGAAAGGAAACCCTAGGGTCTGGGTAGTGAATATAAAATACTTAGTGGGATACAAGATAGAAGTGCATAACATATATATAAATAAACATGGATATCAAAGGATATACAGTCTCTCCAAAGGATACTTAAAGAACAAGGTCAATAATACTACATAACATATAACAAATATCATGCAAATTCAAACAATGCATGTAATGTCACGTAATGCAACAATCATATATCAAACAAGTACAACAATCACACACAAAAATACAGTAAATAAACTACCAACAAATGTAGTAAAATAACCTACCAATAAATACATGTGCATATGCAACACACATCACAAGTAACATACATGGTCACTGTCTGCACTCGCCACCCTCAGACACCCATCCAGTGCAGTGAACTAGGGCGCTAAACAAGACAACTGAACACACTTCAATAACAGACCACTACATGTGAGTGGAGAGCGGGAAAATATCTCAGGGGAGCTATCTAGCTCTTGGTCACTATCTGCACTCAACATCCCAGACATCCACACAATGAACTGGGGTGCATAACAGGAAGCATCCACTCCAACAACAGACCAACTACACATGAGGGGGAGGGGCAGTATCCCAGGAGAGCTATCTAGCTAGTCTTGATCGCACTAACACAGTACTATAATGCTGTCACTCCTGTACCACTATCAACAATGGTCTAGTGAGAGCAACAACAACAATAACAATCAACAACACCTACTACTAGCATGTAGATGTTATAATGCACAGTTCAACAAATAATGACTACATCTACCAAGATATACTCAACATCAACCAGAACAAGCCATCCCAGATCAACAAATAAGAAATGAGACTGTATTGATAGCAATTAGATCAAAGCAAAGGTCAACAGTTATGTATCAAGCAACGAGTGTAATAAGGATAACAACAAGTCATGCACTACTAATAAAACCTATATTGACTAAGTACAAGGTACCCACCTAATATGACGAATTGTTGAAATAAGAACCCCCCAATAAAATCTCTATATATAATAGGATCAACAACTCAAGGTCCTACAATTTATAAAATACAATATCCTCTAAATATAATATTATATTAAATTTTTACAACAACATAAATCCCAGCTGAATTTAAGGTTAATATAACCAAATCCAATTAACTCAACTCGGCTGAATTAACCCAACCAAGTCCAATTGACACCACTCATCACTTATAATTCAAGTATTACAACCGAATCTAAGCTAATATGATCCAAATCCAACTCATGTTAACAAGTTAATAACCACAACCATTAGATTATCCTAATCTCAAATTAATTCAAAACCAATAGTGACTAACTTGATTTTAATCACCAACAGAGCTCGATCCATCAACAAACCCTAGAGCCGATCAATTCATTAACCCTAACCATCACTGATCAAGAACTAATCGAAAGGGCTCACCTCAAATTTGTTATGATCTGTTGTCTGATTCCAGCTAAACACCGAAACACACACCCGATAGAACAGTAACCCAACCAAAATCGATTAACTCCCAATAGCACAAATAGATTCAAAATCCAGAATCCTTAACAGATCTATACTTCCAATAGAATAACTAATCAACTGCAAGAACAACCCAAATATTCAGATCAACCAACCACAGAAGAATCACAGCCAAAAATCCATCAAACCAGATCAATCCATAAAATTCCTTACTGAGCAAGAACTAATCGGGTTCAAATAAAGACTTGCCTCAAATCCATGCCCTAGAAATCCAACTCAGCCGTAACCAAGCTCTGCCCCGATTCCTCCGATTCTAGTCACAGCTAAATTCAAAGGGCACCCTTCGATCTGCCGATCAAGAAGCAAATCTTCAAAATCTGACTACAAAACCCAATGGAAATAGGGATTCAATTAGGAATCACCTTACCGATCCAGATCGATCCGAGCTCCTCCGTCGCTTCGCGTAGATCGCCACCACCTACTCCGGCAAGCAACGGGTTCAATAGCCAGAGCTCTTGATCGCTGATGATTCTCCTCAACGTTGGCACCGATTTTAGAGAAACGTAATTGCGCAATCGAGGAAGGATGAAGCAGAGGAGAAATCGTGATCTCGTGATCAGGAAGAAGAAAGTCGCAATCGCACGGCTTTAAGGTTTCCTTAACGGGTTCGGGTTAACGGGTTAAGTCAGATCGTAGATTCGATCCACTTGTTTCATTTAATTTGGCTAGCTAAATGGGTTGGGTTAATTGGCTTATTGGGTTGGGTTTATTGGGCTCAACATTAACCCAAATTATAACCCAATCTAATACTAATCAAGCCCCTAATGACCATTATTAGAGGAAATAGTTAACCCCCTTAATTCTTGTTAACTAGTTAGGGCTAAATTATTTACAATTAATCCCAAAATTTCTCGTATCTTACACACCTGTCCTGCCTGAATTTCCTGCCATGCATTTAGTCCACCCGACTTGCTTGGACTTTCACTTGGTGCACTTGATCCGCTAAGACTTCTGCCTAGTCCTCAAGACCAGGACTTCCACTGCCTAGCCTCTAACTAGGACTTCTTTGCCTAGCTTCACTCACTAGGACTTCCTGCCTAGCTTCACTCACCAGGACTTTCTGCCCAATCCTCTCGATCAGGACTTCCACTGCCTAGCCTAACCAACTAGAACTTCTCGCTAGTCTTTTGGTTAAACTGACATGACTAGACTTCACTCATATTCAAATATTAGGTCCTGTTTAAATCAATTCTTGATCAAACTAATCAGACCTAGGTGTATTATCAAACATCGAAATGACCTAGTGCTCCTTGCACCAACAAAGTCAACCTATGAAAGTGACTAGTCCTAACTGCAGTTAGGCAAGGGAAAATCTAAATAAAATATTTGACAGGTGGAAAGTCTACCTATGGAAGTGACTAGTCTGACTAGAACTTAAGCCAGGTAAGCTAGTAGGTTAGACCTACAGAGTAAGACTTAGGTAAGCCTAGTAGGTCAGACGGACTACAGGTAGACTTAGGTTGCTTGTTTGTTTATATGCTGATCTTATAGGGAACAGGAACTAGAAGCAAGATGGAGGAAGCATAAGAGGAGCAAACAGAAGCAGTTGAACCAAGCATAGGGTCAATTTAGGTCAAACTCAAGTTGACTGGATCTGAGCGTCTGAATGTTACTCTAGGCACCTGGATGGTCCAAGTGCCCGGATCAAGAAGAATTGACCCTGATAAAGATCGAAGAGATTGGATTAGATCATATCCAAACACTGAGACAAGAATCCAAGTGTCCGAAAAGGTCTTTATAAAAGTCTCAATGTGCACCCTAAGAAAATAACTAATACTCTCATACATCTTCATTCTGTGCTGCTGAATGCGAACGAAGTCAGGCTCGTGCAATCGGAAAAATTTCAGGAGGAGTGTGTGATGCTCAAGTCTTCTGGATCGGCCACTACACGATGCTTGATTAAATATTTCTTAAGTCTTACATTTGTATTTTCATTTATTATATTTTGGACTATAAGATAAATTTCTCTGCCTCTGGACAAACGTCCGAAAAGGAGACCATTAGTGGACATGCGCCTTCCCGTACATAGGCTTTGGACGTACTAACCCTGGAGGGTTAGGAGCCAAGTAAAATTTGTGTGTTCCTGTCTTATTTACTAATTTTGCTACTAGTCTTTGTAATAGAACTAATGAATGATGAGCGCTATTCACCTCCTCTAGCGCACCCACCGATCCTACAACCTCAATTCTAACGGTCGAAGGTTATCTCCAATCAATCGCCCCGGCTCCCTCCTGGTTGTCTAGAATCATTGAACTTTGCTTCCCTACACTTGATATGCGTAATTAGTATGATATTAATTTTAATTTTACTCACATATAGCTTGGCTAGATGTTCAACTCCCAACTGATCCATCTAGTGTGATTTGTCAAATCATAGCTCTCAGCTACCTCCAGTTGGACTTGTCTGTCAAACCATAGCTCCCAACTGCCTTCACTTGGACCTGCTCTGCCAAGCCATAGCTCCCAGCTGCCTCCATTTGGACTTGCTTTACTAAGCTACAACTTCCAGCTGCCTCCACTTATATTTGTCTACCTAGTTCCCAACTAGGACTTTTCTGTTTGGTTCCCAACCAAGACTTCCAACTACTTGATTCCCAACTAGGGATTCCATCAGTCAAGTAACTTGCTTACTTGATATAAAATTATCAGCTCATAATAATCTAACTTTACACTTAGTCATACATCAAAACACTGAGTTCACTGTGATGCTCCCAACACCAACAATTTATTCAAGAATAGTTATGATTCATAATGATGGACTAATACCTTTGTTTTTCTAAGTGACCCCTCACTGCATTTTAGTTACTATAAAAATACTCGGGTCGTGATACTCATTTAAAAAAATCAAAATAAAAAAATTATGTAGTGTGTGAAAAAAAGGATAAAAAAATAGTTATCATGGATGGAAATGATATGATACCCCTTTGAGACCGAGTTAGGTTAATGAAAAATACCTATCAGTTTCTCTCAATATCAAGTAATCCTTTAAGACCTTATGTAGACAATGTATAACATCTTGAGGGGGACGAACCTTACATATGGTAGGTAAGTGTCTATCACCGGAAGCATTAAGAACACGGCTAGATGATGACTTAACTAGGATTGATGATTGAAACTTGAGAATCGAGTTACATTGCACTGTGCACTTAGAGTTTTCATGTTAGGACATATTAAGATGATTTGTATGCCTTTGCTCAATAGTGAAATTATTGGATAAGATTTGATAAATTTGCAAGGAATTTTGATGTATCATTCATACACATAGATTTAGATTGTAGGTTTTGCTTGATGTGTGAGTTTCATGTATAATTTTTGATATTATTTTACATGCATTTTATTTCTTTGAATCAGTATATTCAACATACATTCATTACTTTTGCATTGTTTTCATCCTTTTTGTTTGGAGATTTGTTCTTTGCACTTTTTGTTGACAGGATGTGAATTTGGAGCTTAATTGGAGCTAAAGAAGCCTTGGAACGAGAGTCCCCAGGAACACACTCTAGACGTGTCTCATGACATGGGCATGTTCCTCTAGCCAAAGTTAGATGCAAAATAGAGCAACAATTGGATTTCCAAAGGAAAACACGGGCTAGTGCCTTTTGGCATGATCGTGTTTCCCATTGCTACTCACAGCTACCACCACTAGTAGCTTACACGACTGTGGTATGGAGTGGCCACCCCAACACTTTTGGAAAGATGAATCAAATTTAGACTGATTGTAGAGGCTTTGGAGGCTAAAAAAGAATTCATAGAGCTCGTTTTGAGGCATAAATGGGGTTTCCTTGTGAGAAGGAACTCTAGAAGAGCATCATTTTCAAGGAGCCATCAAGATTCTGTCCTCCCAAGAGCTTGGAGTTCATTCGAAGATATTGACGCACATAATGACTAAGCTTTCTCTCTTTTGTCTTTTTGATTTGAGTTGTGTAATATCTTTTTTCATGTCTTTGTATTGTAACTCCATCTCCATGAAATAGTTCTCTATATTCTAGGATGAATGAGTAGCTTGATAAATTGTTGACACTCATTTTTTATTTATCCATCTCTTTTTATTATATGACGTATTTGATTTATGATCCGACTTTAATATGTATACATGACTATGACACTTGTGTGTATTTTCATAACCCACGAGATGCGGGGAAGGAGCAAGAGATGAACACAATTCTCCGACCCCTAAAGTTTGAAACTTGAGAAATTAGAACCTATCTAAGTAGATGTAACTTTGATTCCACTTGTTGGATTGAATGAGCCACTAGAGGAGGCGAATGAGGGCATATTGATTTTGGTCATTTGAGAGTTATGCTGGTCTAGTGCGTAATGAAAATACAAACTAAAACAAAAACTCAAAAGTACAAGCATAAGATAAATCAGCCTTTAAGTGGTTCACTTTCAACTCTACGACATATTTTATTGTGTACTTTATTTGGCGTGAGTAAAGCTACTCACCTCCTCTAACCTTCCTTTAGATCCTTTCAAACATTACTAAACACATGAAACATTGAGAGCATTTGTCTATAACACACCCAAGTTCCATTCCAAATATCTTTATTTCATTTCTTCATAACAACCTGTTTATTTCAATACCCACTATCTTTATTTATCATGGCTTTGTTTAATTATATTTTTTCTTCTTTCACTGGGTCGCATGCTCTCGTCATCTCCTTCTCTTCCTTCTTGAAACTGGAAGACGCTAAAATCTCCTTTCCCTTCTCCCGCAGTATCGCTTTCTGGATCTTCCCTGTCGATGTGATTGGAATTTTCCCAATCACCACCATCTCTGGCACCTTGCTGTCTGGTAACCTTTGGCGGAAAAACTCTAAGATATCCTCTGTCGTTGCCTCATGTCCCTGCTTTAGCTCCACAAATGCGCATAAGACCTCGCCTTCACTATCGCCGCTGACCCCAACCACTCCCGCCGCAATCACTGCCGGGTGCCCGTAGATGACACTCTCAATCTCTAGAGTGCCGACGGTGTGGCCACCACGCTCCACCCTATCCAGCAAACGGTCTTTAAACTCGATGTATCCATCTGGGTGGCGAACAGCAAGGTCACCAGAGTGGAACCAACCCCCGCGGAAGGCTTCCTCCGTGGCGCCACGATCCACGTAACCGGACATCACGTTATTGCCCCGGTACACCACCTCACCGACTGTGACACCATCGGAAGGGACGCTCTTCATGGTCACTGGATCCTTGATGTCCACCTTGTTTCGAATGAATAATCAAATTAATGATTGATTAATCATTGAAATAGGTGTGTGGGTTTAATTTGGAGCATACGTATATGTACCTGGGCGAGGAGGAGATGTGGTAGACCCTGTCGTGCTTGGAGTCTTGCTCGGGTCTCTCTGGGTAGTTCCTCCCACTCCGGCCGCCGCATGCAGTACACCGCACAACAGTAGGTCTCTGTTTGCCCTCCTGAGTGCGTCACCCGGAAACCCTGCTCCTCCATTCGCATCAGCACATCAGGAGGAGGAGGAGCCCCTCCCGTTAGAACGCTTACTCGCCGCGATAACACCCTTCTATCTGCTGCGAGCATCGCCAGCACCGGTGTCGCCCCGCTCAACATCGTCACACCGTGCTCCTCGATCGCATCGAATACTGCCTCCGCAGTTGCCTCGTCGCGGAGTATCACATTCGTTCCTCCCTGTGCCGCTACGCCCCACACGAAGCCCCACCCGTTGCAGTGGTACATCGGCGACGTCCAGAGGAAGATCGTTCCCGGCGCCATCTCCATGAGCATGATGGTGGCGATGGTGTTCAAGAAGGCAGCTCGGTGGTTGTGTAAGACGCCTTTGGGAGCATCTGTGGTGCCCGAGGTGAAGCAGACACTTATAGGGTTGAACTCATCTGCCGGCCACCGAACCTTGAATTCAGCATCTCCAGACCCTAGGAAGGTCTCATAGTCCATCTCCACAGCCGACGACGTAGGGACATCCGACGACGCCCCTGAAATCGAAATGAGGGTGGGAGTCCGAAGTGGAGAGAGGAGGCGGAGGGCATCTTTGGCCAAGTCCAGGAAACGATCGTCGACGAAGACAAGCTTAGCATTGGAACGACAAAGTAGATCACAGAGGATATCAGGGCCATAGTGAGGGGTGATGTTGCAAATGACGGCACCGGCCATAGGCACAGCGTAGTGGAGCTCATAAACCCACGGGGTGTTTCCGCTGATGACAGCCACCTGCACTCCGACAGGGATCCCATTAAGTTAATTAGCTTGATTGATGAACTGACCGGTCTGTATATAATTAAAATTTGCATTCCAAACTTACGACGTCGCCGCTGGAGATGCCGATGCTCACGAGTGAAGAAGCGAGCTTATGGCATCGCTCTCGAGTTTGCTCCCATGAAAACTTGATCGAACCGTAAACGATGGATGTGCGATCGCCGTAAACTTGAGCGGCACGCTCCAAGAAACTTATGGGCGTCAAAGGTACGTAATTCGCCGAGCACTTCATCACTCCCTCCATTTATCCCTGTTGTTCCATATGGATTTCAATTCATTATGCTTAAAAATGAAATGTTGAAAGTAAATCGTGATCAAATAAAGCTACTGGGTTTCTCAAATTTGAAGGTTTAGTAGCTCATAAAGGAAAAGGTTCTGAAAATCGCCATGCGAGTGAACTTCTTACGAATTTCACCAGGATAGAGAGATGAAGAGACTAGTCCACTTGTTGATGGGAGAAACTTCCTTGAGAATGTTGCACCCTCCTCCAATATAATATATAATGCGTAAACTATACGATTTAGGAAAGATAGCATATCTATCCCAGTCTCCACAATCTAAAAGGGGGAAGTGAGTGGACTAATTGTGAGATTTAGTAAACCCAAAAACACAAATTATTGTTTTTTAATAAAGTATTATTTTTTGAAATTTAATGGGGAGGCGTTTCTATATATATATATAATATTAGAGGTTAAATAATTCACATCCAAAGTTGGAATAACAAATATAAATTTCTTTCGATAATATTATTATACAAATTTAAACACCTAGCTAAGAGTTAAAGGAAGAGTTAAAAGCCCTTTACATTTATCTTTTTTTTATTAACGTATTATTTTTTAGAATTTAATCAAGAGGCGATTCTATATAATATTTGAGGTTAAATGATTCACATACAAAGCCAGAATAGCAAATTTAAATGTCTTTAAATAATATGAGTATGACTTTACAAATTTAAATACAGTAAAAAATTCAAAGGAAGAATTAAAGCCCTCTAAATTTAACTCGTTTATCACTAATCAAATAACAGTTGATTATTAAAATATTAACTTTTTAGCAGAAATTTGAGCAAGTGATGTTTGTTTCTTATTTTAACGTATGGCTGTATATGTTTTTATTATCGTAAATTATATGACCATATGATAAAAGGACAATAAATGATCAATATTGAGGTTGTATTCACGACCAATCTTTTCAACCATATGCACTAAATCTCATAACCATACACTTCCTATTTGCTGTGGCAAAGGCAAATATAGCCTTATTTATAAGATATGGCAAAACCCAAAAAGAATACAAAATTATCAAAACTATTAAAAGGGACTTCTTTAGCATGTATTCCTTCAGTGTTCCTCGTTAACCCTAATTTATCAAATTTTCAAATGATATTACTAAAAACTATAGTCCTGACAAACATTTAAGAAGCTGACCTGCTTTCTTTTCTACAAAAGATAGAATCTGTCACTCTAGCGATCCCACACATTATCCTCACGATCATCTGTGAGGAGATAATTAATCGAGAAGCAGCAGTTGATTACGATAGAAAAGAATAAATTGTCTCAGACTTCGTCGAGATTCAACCCAACCTGCTTTCAAAATATATGAACCGATGTCGTGAGTTTTAATTGAATGTCTGATGATTAATGCTACTGCAGATTTTGTCATTAGCTAAGTATTCAAGAAGTTTAAGTGGGATTTTCAGGATGCCATGAAGGACGGATAAGAAAGTGGATTCCAGATATAAGTGGGGAACTCAAAATCAAAGATGTTTGTTGGCACCTCAGATCGGTGTTATTAGACCAAAGTCTTTGGGCGAACTTGGTGTGTTCATTAGTTTAATCTTGCTTCAATTGGTCATGTGATGTTGAATGGGATAGAGATTATCCTACGGATAATATTAATTCCATTCATCAATTGTGAACGTCGGAAATTAATTTTTTTAAATTTATTAATTCAAAAGAATACTAAGAGATAGAAAAATAAACGATATTGTCGAAAATATTATCAAATCAAAAATTTTATTAACATCAATTAAACAAACTCTTACATAGACCAAAACTCTGAGATGCAAAAGATAAAAACTATTATAAAAATAAAAATTATTAAAATATTTAAATTATCAAAAAATCTAAAAAATTATCAAAAATACTTTAAATATTAAAAGATCTAAAAATTATTAAAAATAATAAAACGATGTTCAAATCCTCCTGCATTATCATGTTCTACCAATTGATATTAGACAGATTATTAGTGTAATTATATTTTAAGTGGTCAAGTTCGATTAAGTGATTTTAATATTTGAGCAAAGGTTTAAATTAGACAAATAGTATGTATTGATAAAATTTGTCAACTACGTGTGCAAGAGTAGGTCCCGTAATAAGTTATTGCGTTTGCAATGAAAGAAGTTCAAGTCAATTAAGATTGATTTAATATATGAGATCGGATATGCCGAAGTAGGTCAAGTCATTAGATATTTGATAGGTAGAAGTACAACACTATAAAAAAATTAAGCCTTTTGCGATGAATTTTGCTACAAATTAAAAAAAAATTCGTCGCCAAAATATTTCGCATCGAAATTGGCAATGAAATTATTTTCATGGGTAATAGCTCGTCGCCAAATTTTACGACGAAAAAATACAAATTCATGCTAATTTTGCGATAAATTAAATTTTCATCGCCAAATTTATTGTAAATTTGTGATGAAAACTATATTCGTCACAAACTTCAATAAGTGATGATTTGCGATGAATAAATTTTTCATCGTTGAATTTTATGACGGAATCTTTTTTTCATCGTAAAATCTGCGACAAAAATAGTTTTTCATCGCCAGTTAACGATGAAACATATTTCATCATTGAGTTTCCGACAAATCAGATTCGTCGGAAATCATGGTTGATTTGGCAATGAAAAATACTTTCGTAGCCAATTTGGCGACGAAATTATTTTTACAAAATCACATTTTCATCGTCAAATTAGCGACGAAAATCTTTTTCGTCGCCTATTTAGGGATGAAACATCATTTCATCGTCAATTTGATGACAAAAATATACTTTCGTCACCAATGTTTCGATGCATAGTGCAGTTATGCTAATTTTGCGACGAAATCATATTCATTGTAAAATTCATCGTAACAAGTTATATTTTTTTCTAACAACAACTCATTTTCATTTTTCAACCATGTTTACATATAAGCAATACTCAACTCAATCAAACATTCTAAAACAATCAACTCAATCCAACATTCTAAAACAATGCTAAACCAACACAATACTAAACCGCATATAATAACACAATCCAACACAATACTAAACCACATATAGCATTAATTCCAACATCATTCAATCCAACACAATACTAAATCAAATATAATATTAATTCCAACTTCATTCAATCTAACATATAAACAATCCATATATATATAAACCACAACAAGAAACTATAAGCAATCCATTCATATAAACAACAACAAGAAACTATAAGCAATCCAACATCAAACGTATCTAACATATCCAAATAAAAATATCTATCATATCAAAGTCTCAAAACGACAACAAGATATAAAAAATATCATTATTCTCGGCATCATCATCCATGACAGATATTTTTTGCTCCACTTTCTGCTCCTTCCATACTTCTTTTTCTTTTTCTACATCAAAAAATAAAATACAAAAAGTATTATTTTTTATAAAATAACTATAATATATAAAGACTTACTTCACTTGTCATCCTTGGTCTCACACTGTCATCCTTGGTCTCACCAACTCTGTTTGAAATAAAATTATAGTACTAATCAATAATAAAAAAATAAATAATTTATAAATTAAATAAAAAATATTCAAAAACACTAATTCTGAGAAAAATATAAATTATACATAACTAGGCTTATAAAGAATCATCATTATCATTGTCATCACCAAAACCAAGAGAAATCTAACTCGGAGTGGAGCCTAACTAAAGATATCGTATTATGAGGTTTTGTTGTTGGCATAATTCTCTCATTTCTTAATCCCTTTGCAATATTATATATGATCGAGTTAGAGCGCTAGAGGGGGTGAATAGCACTTTATCACTTTTTCACTCGTTAATAAGTTTGTGTGTAAATCAGAGTACAGAAATATGTGAAAATAGAAAGTACAATGGAAAGTAAGAAATAAGGACACTTTTGTTTACTTGCTTCACA
Source organism: Curcuma longa (assembly GCF_044706935.1). NCBI lineage: Eukaryota > Viridiplantae > Streptophyta > Magnoliopsida > Zingiberales > Zingiberaceae > Curcuma > Curcuma longa. The sequence continues at coordinate 11,201,060 of NC_133880.1, read as the reverse complement.
GCCACAGGTTGCTGTTCCAAGGCCCATGATCTGTGATCATTTCTGATGGGCAATTCACTATGAAACTTCCCTCTTACGAGAAGAAGTTTTTTGCTTTACAAAATGAGTTAGGAATGGTAAACTATTACCATCCTAAGAGATTAAATACACAAGTGAAAACGTAAATTTACCATCTACAAAAATAGACTTGTAACACAGAGTTGTAACACAGAAGTCGGCGCAGCTCCTCGGTATTACGATGACTATTTGTGCGTAGGAGGTTGTTATAGAAGCGTATGAAGTTGATGTTAGGGTTCCCTCTCACAACTGCTTATAAAGGCTGATCCTGATGCCTGGAAGTCCTTTCGGGCGCCTCCACGTCATCTTGTCGATCCTCTTCCAACGCTGACTCTGCATCTTCTGGACGCCTGCATCCTTTTTGGGTGCCTGGATACTGACATGGAGGTTGTCGAATCAACTTTAATTCTGCAACGCCTTATCCAGATTCAGGTGCATGGAACCTTTTCGGGCCCCTGGAGGCTGAGGTGTCTTGACTACTAGGACTCTGCCACCTCATCAGCCTTGCTGGCTCATTCAACTAACGTTCGGGCGCCTAGATCCCTTTCAGGCACTAGACCATCTAATCGCCTGAATCCAGATAAGGGCACCTGAAATACAAAATTTTAGCCTCTCCTTTCCTACATAATAAGTTAGTTTAGAAACAAGATAAACAAGAAGGAAACAACTTTGGTAAACTATTTGGTTTTGACTTAGGTTTCCAATGAAATTCTAGGTCAAACCGACACCTACTGTTCTCCTTACTGGAATGCGTCCTCATCCACTTCATTTGAGAGAAGTTACCTTTTGCCAACCCGGTCCTCCAGACCCGTTGGACTTTTGCTCAGCCTTGATCCTCGACCCCTAGGACTTCCACTATAAGATGTGTGATCCTCCAAACCCGCCTAGACTTTTCTGCATGGTGCTCGATCTGTCAAGACTTTTTGCCCAGTCCTCTTGACTAGGACTTCCTTGCTCAATCCTCTAAACTACATCTTCCTTACCCAATCCTCCAGATAAGGACTTTCTTGCCCAATCCTCTAAATCAGGTATTCCTTATCTAATCCTCCAAATCAAGACTTCTTTTGCCTAGTCGCAACTAGGACTTTCCTGTGTTACCTGCACACTCAATTCATTTCATTAGTCCACTTCTCAAACTTAACTTAAACTCTTTGTCATTATCAAAACTCAAGTTCAATCATCTGGTGCTCCCTGCACCAATAATCTTTTTTTTTTTGATTATGGCAACCTAGGTTCCAAGTTAAATAAAAAATTACTTTAACAAAAAGAAAAATTATCTTAGATTTCCAAGTCAATAATAAGAATTTAAAATTTTAAAATTTTGACTCCCCCTTAACTCAAGATTCTCCCCCTAAAGTTAAGGTCTACTTAGAGAAAAAATTTTTAAAAACTTAGTTTTCTTTCTCCCCTTGATCTCGACATGGTTCTTTTTTACTTTGTCAATTTGGTTAAAAATCATCCAAGTCATACTTAATCTTTTGAAAATATTTTACAAACATTGAAAATATTTTGAAATAATAATTTTGAAATCAAATTTTGAAGCAATTGAAAGCATTTTGCAAATATTGAAATAATAATTTTGAAGTCAATTTTGAAAACATTTGAAGGGATTTGAAATAAAAATTTTTAAGTTAAAAAACATTCACAAACATGTTAAATAAAAAATTTTAATTAATTTTAAAATTTTACTTTAATTAACTTAACTTGACCATTCTCTTCCCCTTTGATATAATTAAAAAATAACTGTTTAAAAATTTGAGGGTGTTTTTAAAAAAGTTTTGAAATAAAACTATAAAATTTCAATCATGCTAAAGATTGGATTTGAGTCCCAGCATGCCATTTATATATCTTATATAAAAATACTTAGATAAAAAAATTTTATCCTTTAAGTGCATGTCTAACTTATTGGTATTGGCTGACTATCATAAGATAGCAGTTTAGCCAAGTTAGTCAAGTTTAAGTGTATCATTTAACTAATAACTTTACTAAATAAGGATATTTAACTTGATCCATGTTTATTATTTTTAGCCCAGAATTGTTTTGATGCACAAACATAAGCATTAAAACTCAGGTTTTTACCCTATGCATCTCACATCGTTCTAGATTTTACAATACACAAGCAAGTTATATCTAGTGTATTTTGTAAGATGTGGTTAGCTTAAATCTATAGGTGCATGATCTCTACTGAGAGTGCCTAGATTAAGTTCAAATTTTGTCTTTTACTTTTGAAATAAAATTTTTTGAAATTAAGACAAATATAATTTTGAAAATACTTTGAAAATTAAGTAATAGTAGATTTGAAAATCATGATTTTTAAACAAATTATTTAAAAATTTATCCTTAGTCTATCAAGCACATTCCTAATTGAGAAGAGTAATGCTATAAGAAAATATAAGTCAATGCACTAAATAGTAAGTGAGTTAGAGTCAACACTATATTACTCGAGTCAAAATACAACTTAATAATAAAATAAGCTATTACTAATGGGGTCTACTGGGGAGGTGGATGAGAATGGCACATGCCTCAAGATCTGAGCATGTCCATCATCTCAACATGCCTAGCTCTACCCTGCTCCTCCAGACTCTTATATTGACTAGTCACTGTCTGTTACTAGTGACTGACTCTTTAAGTCTGATCACTATTTGCTCTAGAGTGATAGGAGATGGAGGTGGAGGGATCTGAAGAAGGTCAGCTAAGTCAATGTCATCCTCCTCGTCCTCGATTGCTTGCTCTGGCGGAGGCTAGTTCCCCCGTCTCTAAGACAAGATCCCATCCTTATCTATACATACCCCAACTAAGGAAAGGTTTTTAATACCTAATATATCACACTCGCTCACTGGTTTGACATCACCTAAGGTAATGTCAAAACCAAAGGATGCTAGGAGTGAGGTCAAAATGTGGCAGTAGAGCATATGAACCCTCCTACTAGTAATAACGCTAGATAAAAAAATAATGGTATGAAAAATATACAGACTAGTGTCTATATCTAATCTATCAAGAAGTGCATATAGAAGAAATGTATGGAATGGTCAGATCATCGCAACATCCCTGGTAGTCAGGGGTAGAATGCAAGTCACTAAGACTATATATAGAACATAATCCTATATTCTAAGTCTGACTGATGGAAACTAGGTCACTGTAGGAACCCTCTTCTCTCCAAAAAGCTATGAATGCATAATGTGGTATGTGAGTAGGGATCACCAAAAAATTCATCCCTAGGGGGGTAGCAGATAAATGGGCATGATGAATGTCTAAGTCATAAGTGATCTCTAATCATGGTGGGAGATAGGATGAAATCTCTACCACTAACTCGGGTGGAGTAAGTCAGATTGTCGATCTAAACTAAATTATTGTATAGCTCGACACACAAACCTATGTGTACCGGACTAGTACAATAAATTAGTCTCTTTAGGCTGTAATGCTATGACCTCCATGGAAGGTATGCATGAACATGCAAAAAATATCCTACATAAATATCTAGAATACAGAGGTACAAATGTCAATGATGCAAATCTAATCCTATGCTCCTCAGAAGGGAATCTAGGATCTATACTAGGGGTACTAGAAGTTCTAGCCTCCGTATAATCCTAATGCATAAATTAAGATTTTAACTTAAAAAATAACTTAATTGAATTTAGGGACTTACCTAGGCATTTCAGATGGCATACTAAAGAAACGAAGACCTATAAATGCTTGACGGCTATGCAGTAAGCCTTTTTTACGAGTTGTAGGAAGTTTTGAGCGGCTGAAAACTTAGGTTTTAGGTGCCTATATAGATGTGATTCGGGCACTTGGATTTTAATCAGGGCGTTTGAATTTCATGCGGTGCGGGGTGCCTGGATTCCTAAAACCAGTGGCGTCTAACAAAATTATGGGCGGTGTTGAGAAGTAATTCGGGGTGCCTAAATTTTTATTCGAGCGCCTGGATTACGTTGGGTCCAGCATACACGTTGGAATTTAAGTTTTTAATTAAGTTTTAATTTGTTAAATTTTAAATTAGTTAAGTTAAGCATTAATTAGTTAAGTTTAAATTTTAAATTAGTTAAGTTAAATGTTAATTAGTTAGGTTTAAATTAAGTGGTTAAGTTAAGGATTGTTAGATTCGATGGAATCCATATATATTTCCACAACAATACGATATTATCAACTTTGGGCCCACTCCCTCCTCATGATTTTATTTTTGGACTTTATCCAAAAGGCCTCACATAATGTGATATCTTCCATCTTATAAACCCATGATTTTTGCCTCCTTCAGGGCTGATGTACCACGTGCACCAAGGCATAGAGCACCCCATCAGCAAAAATCTTTGCCGCCTTCAGGGTCGATGTACCAGTTATAAGGGAGAGAATATGTAGTATTGCATTGCTTCAGAAACTTCCCAACTAGAGATCTATTATTCGACGACCACGGTACAGCAGCAGCTACCAACAGTACCGACTTCCTACAATGTGCCTTATTAGTATATTCATTAGTCAACATCAGTACCTCAGAGTCAGCTTCAGCCAGAGCAGAGACAGATTGTATCCCATTCAACTACCCAACCGTTTAATTACAAAGGTATTTCTGCGTCATAGTACGTAGATAGTAAATTTGGAAATCAAATTTTTATTAGTGGGGGAGAATATAAAATACGAGAAATTTTATTAGTGGGAGAGAATGGAACTCATCTTATGAAGATGAAATAAACGAAATTGATATCGTTCAAATCAGAGGTCATTTGGTTAGTTAATCAAATGATTCAGTTTTGAACTAAATTAAACCAACTTAGTTTGGTTCATGATGAAAGAGATTTTATTAGAACGGAGATAATGAAAAGCTTCGTCTTGTCAAGATGAATCAAACAAAACTAATTTAGATCAAATCAGAGGTCGTTTGGTTAGTGAACTAAGCGAACCAAGATTAAACCTGATTTGCTACATAATTGGTTTGATTGTTACAGTAAATCCTTAGGTTTTAAGCCGGTTTAGCCCAACCCTAATTGTAATCGCCGCTCCCATTTAACCAAACTCAAAATTACTGTAGCTCCTCGTTATAACGTGGAATCGTGACTTTCCCCTATTATGCTCCCTGCCCGCGCCGCGCCTCCCCGCGATCGCCCCTCTGCACGACCACCGCCCGCATGCTCCCCTGCTCCGCCGCTGCCTTCCTCGTCTTGCTGCGATCCTCCACCGTCGCCTTCCTCGTCCTACCGCGATCCTCCGCCTCCGCCTTCCTCGTCCTACCGCGATCCTCCACCGCCGCCTTCCTCGTCCTGTCGTGATCCTCCACCGTCGCCTTCCTCGTCCTGTCGTAATCCTCCATCGCTGTAGCCGAGATTGAGCAGCCCGACGCCCGCAACGCTGCCTCCCTTCCCCCTCAAGCCGTCCGCCTGAGAAGCAAAGTTTGCCACCGCTTCCTCCTTCGTGAGAAGCCTTCTGGCCAGAGAGGAATCAGATGTTTATTAGGACAATAGAGGTAAGTTCGTTGAAGCCGATTTTTATAGTTATTTTGCTTCGATGTGAGATTTTTGAATTTTGGAGTTTCTCTGTTCGGTTGAGTTTCGGTAAGATTGAGATGGATTCTGTTCCAATCTGAGGTGGAGTTAGGGTTAATGAATTTATCTGTTTGAGAGTTGAATTTTTGTGTGATTTGATCTGTTGAGGTGTTTGATCCGATCTTAGTATGCTGTGAGATTTCGAGTTTGTTAGGATGTTGGTTGCTGTTGGAATTCAATGGAATCAGGGTTTTGTTTGAGGTGTTGATTGCTGAAGTTTCTAGATTTTTATTTTGGGGTTCTATTTCGGTTGATCTTGATCCCCAATGGAAGTGCTGTTCAGATCAGTTACTGTTGTGAGGATTAGGGTTTTGTTATGGAATTTGTTGATTAGCTTGAACTTAATTAGCATGAGTTAGCCGATAGCCTTGATATCACTATGCCATATGATGATTTTTTGATTTTTGCATAGGGTATACAAAGAATATACATATATTATATAATATAAGTATGAGAAGATGAAGAGTTATTTCATCTCCTAAGTATAAAAAGGAAAATTTGTTTCGTCTTCCTTCTTCCTTCCTCCTTCTCCACCGAATTCTTCTTCCTCCTCCTCCGCCAAAATTAGGGCTCATTGTTTTGGTGTTCTAGAGAGGGGTTTTCAAGGGGATTTACTCACAAAGGCTTGGTATATGTGAGAGGATCACTCTAAGGCTAAGGAACAGGTAGAAGATCTTCATCTCAAAAAAAAAACCCTAGTGATATATTTAGTGAATATAGAAAGAGGATGTAAGTACTCTCACCTGTAGTATAAGTAGCCTTCAATTGATATGTATATTGTTTCCATTACCATGGCTATATCCGATTTCATGTATGTTTTTTTAGAAGTAAAACAAAAGGTCTTAAAATGCTTCCAATTCGAGTTTTAGGGACTAAGAGCATGACTAAGTGTCTTGAAATGCTTCCTATATGAGTTTTGGGACTAAGAGCATGCTAAGTATTTGTAAATGACAAAGTTAGTATAAATACAGAATATTATATATAAAGAAAGTATTTTACTTTAAAAGTGTCATGTACTGGGCCATTAGATCGCCGCCATTGGGCCACTAGATCGCCCTTAGTAAGTTGCCCTAAGAGGTTCGGTGGCTAGCTACCTCAAATCGTATTAGGGATGCACGCAATTGGTACTATACCAGACCCAAATAAGGATGTTTATTATTTTGAAGTATATATATAT